>NC_092454.1:59890790-60050433 GCF_036169615.1 Heliangelus exortis | reverse complement strand
CCCTTCTCCTATGTTACCACTGAGTCAAAACTAATGCAGAGGGTTGAAGGTGGACACAGTCCCAGAAGAGATGAGACAAAGGCTCGTCCACTGACACAGGCATCATCTGCTTCCACCACAAGCAGAGGGTGGTTCCAGTACTTTTGCCTCCCCCCCAAATATCTTTATACAAATATTGCATACAGACCTGGCCTACAGTCTGAACTACAGTTCAGACTCCAGACTCCATCAACCCATTGCAGCCCTGCAACTCACAAACATCATCATCAGCTGGTACCATATCATCTCGGAGCATCTTTCCAGCAAGGGGCTCCAAACCAGCCCACCAAGGGCCAACAATACACCAAAGCCCCAAACCTGGCAAAATGCACATTATATAAATTTTGTTCACATTAGAAGATACACCACATGTTGTAAACCTCAAAACTATTTTAAGCATGTCTGTCAGGGGCAGCTAGTCAGCATGTCAGGGGCAGACTAGGGCTGCCAGGAGTGGAACAACAGCATTCTACAAAAGGCAAGGTTGAGACAGCAAAAATCCAAGGGCCTTCCTGGGTTATCTTTCCAACTGCATTTGTATTCAGTCAAAGCTGAAACAACAACACACTCCCCACAGCAGGCAGCAAAGCCCAACCCATTCCAGAACAAAAACTCCCTGATTATGACACCGGCTCACAGTATTGCTACATCCCCACCACCTGGTATTACTCCATGGCTGTGCTCTTCTGTCCCCCTGGTACAACAAGGAGAGGGACAAGGGAGCATATCTGTCTCACAGAAATAGCTCAGCCAGGTTATTTTTAACTGGGTCATCCCAGCACAGCCAGCAGCAACGACCAGGAGCAAGGTAGAAAGCAAAGAGAAAAAACTGGCAGAGACCACAGCCTCAGGCAGCTCCCAAGAGGTTCAGACTCTCCTATCACCTGACCTGATGAGTAGGCTGAGAATTTTGGGTATTTTGGGTAGAATCCCCCAGAATATTGTGAAGTGAAGCCACGCCATGAAGTGCTGGCTGAATTGTCACCCATTCTTTATTTTATAATTGTTGCGATCACTTCCAAGCCTGACACTGAATGTGTACTTGAGCCTCCCCTAGGACAAGTGGGAGAAGCAAAGAAGAAATTATAACAATAAAGCATACAGAATCACAGGGAAAAAACAGGCCAGAAGGCACTTCTGGGGGTCCCATGTCCTGCCCACAGCCCCCAGCAAAGCTCACTACAAAGGCAGGTCATGTTGCTCAGACTGCCCAGATGCATTTGCAAGACCAGTGAAGATGGAGATCCCTCAGCCTCCTCAGGAAACGTGTGTGCCCACCATCCTGTGGAGAAACCCATGCTGCAGGTGGCTGCAGGGCTTGCAAAGTTACCCAGATAACTCAGGTCAAACTTGCTGCCCACTAGGACCCTTGTGGGTCTTCACTGAAGAGCTGCTCTCTTGCCAGTCAGCCTGAGCTTGCACCACTGCAGGCAGCTGCTGCAAATCAGGGGCAGAAGTTGCTATTTATCTTTACTGAATTTCATGAGGGGCTGTTTTTCCCCTCCTGAGAAGCATAAAACAGGCTGGAAGCCTTCGCATTGCTTAGGAAGCCCAGCGGTTGGGAAGTACACATGGAGGGTCTGTTGCCAGACTTTGGATTTCCCTGCATTGCCCAACAAGCATCACTCTTCTCATGAGCAACCAAAGTGATTCAACCTGGAGCACGGGAGCCTGAGGCACCTGTGGCACCATCACTGTCACTCTGCTGCCAACACTGCCGGGAGCTCCACTTCCTCAAGATTCACACCTCTAATTCAGGCACATGGAGTGAAACACCATCTCACTGCACATTACTTTCTCCAGGCCACAGGAACAGTGCTTCATGAATACTTTTAAGCTAATGACAGCTAGATATCAAGCTGAAGAGCAGGACCTCCAAAGAGTGTGAAGAAACTTGTGCTCTGCCAATGCATGGTCATTTTGTCCATCCCAGGAGGGACAAAGGAATCCACCAGGATTGATCCCTGACTCAGATTATGGCAACACCATATTCTGGAAGCTCAGCTTCTCCCTTCACAACGTGTCCAGCATCTCCTTCATGTGGTGCCCCTACTTGGCAAGCTCTGACAGAAAGAGATGATGCATTGAGGGCACGAATGGCTTCAGTCAACACAACCTTTAAGAAACACAGCAGTGGGTCAAGGGAGTGTGAAAGGCTGGCAAAACACAAAATTACCCCGAAACTCAACTCAGTTTCATTAGGCTTATCAGAGGTCCCAGGAAGGACAGGAGGCAATATGACTAAAGCAAAGGATAGGCCCACCCCAGCCTCTTTGGAGAGCAAGCCCCTCCTTCCCCTGGTTCGCCTCCAGCTTTCCAAGATAGCCTGTGTACTCCATCAGAAAGATAAAGCCAACTTGCCTGCACTCTCCAGAGACAATACCCTCTTTCACCCTCCTGGTTACCTGGGCAGCAAAGAAAATATTATTGCTTATCAACTTCCTTGTGAGTGCTAATGTGCTTTTGAATTCAATGAGAGGGCAAATTCCACCTTCTACCTTGGCAAGATCCTGCTCTGTTATGAAAGAAAAGTAAATACAACAATCCTAGTTCACAGAACAATAAAAACTAGAAGTCTCCTCCATTCCCTCACACTGCAAAAACTCCTTTTGAAAAGGAAGTGATGAAATGTTCGTATTTTAAGAGGCTTTGCTAGATTTCTGTCAGAAATACATCTTTGAAAAACTCATCACCTGAGTCTCTGAAAGCTCTTCAATTCCTTCTGAAACCAGAGCACCATGCTTTCAACTCTCCTATTTCACAGGAAGAAGCTTCTTGCTATTCAAGACCATGGTGGCTTCTCAGTTTCAGGAACCAAAGTTTATCTCCCCATTGAAAAGATGCAACTGGGTCTCAGTAGCCTGCCATATATAGGTTTGGGAAGATTGGGACACTTGGTCTCACTACTCTTTGCCATGAGGTCTGAGCATGCCTGCAGACATCTGGCAGATGCAGCATCTCTGCTAAAGGCTTTCCTTACAGCAAAGCTGAGCATTACAAGTTTGGGGAGTTTTGTCAGGGAACCCAAAGACTGTGGTTAGCTGCCCAGAGAGCTCCACTGGGCTAGCCAGACTTCTTCCCAAACCTCTTCTGCCTAGCTGAGGACTTGTGACTACCAGCAGGACACAGACATTTTAGGAAATCTGACAGGCTCTGACTGTCTGGGCAGGAAGGCACAAACACAGGTGCAAGGGCACAGACTAGGGGACCTTGCCTCTGATGGTCTCTAGCTCATCCTCACAGTGAACCTGCCCATAGCTCTAAATCAGGGCAGATGTGGAGCCTGTAAAACTCCCAAGGCTGAAGCCTTCCACCTGCCTGGTTCCAGGTCTGCACCACCTCCTGGGGATGAGCTCTCTCTAACATCTGACCTACTTCCCTCCAGATGCAGCTCGCATCTTTTCTCCTTGTTAGACTATCTGTCACTGCCAAGAAGAGTCTGGCTCTGTAATTGCCCTTCCAGAAGTTGTATCCCACTGTTAGTGAATTGGTTTGGGAGCAAAAGACAGAGGTACCTACTACCATGGACTAGAGGAGAACCAGATGCGGCTTTTGCAGTTGTGAGCCAGGGGCAAAGGGAAACCATCACTGTCATTCTGGAGCAATGACAACAGTATATTTTCCCTTGAAAAGCAACAGGCAGACATAGAGGCCTTCCCTGAAGCCCATACCTGCTAAGTTCTTCCAGCTCACTTGCAGCATCATCTACAAGCAAAAACATCTAGAGGCACAGAGAAAAGATAAGTGCATCCCACAGCCATATAGGGTGGAATTGCTTTATGTTTCCAGTTGAGGTTTTTCTCTTTGTCTGGCTGATTAAATTAGAATTGTTATCTCTCCATGCTCTGGAAAACTCCTAATGCAATTTTGAGCTCTCTAACAGCAGGCCCAGTTTATCTGGTGCATGACAAGCTACCAAGACTCTGTCCCAAAGGCATCTATTACAGACACATCAGCCAGTGCTCCCTTCTGATGCAAATTTAAAAATTGATTCATCATTTACAGCAGAGATAGCTGGTTCAGTTTTGTTCTTATTGGTTCTTAGCCTGGCTTTGGTTGATGATGACTAGATGGGAAGACTACCCATGTGTTCCCTGCCAGAGAAATGATGTGCTGTGCCCACTTATTCACCTCTTAGGCTTGGCAAATCTACAGTCTCTGGGAAACCAGTGGCATCAGTCTGAACTGAATACGTCAATGAGAGCAGAAGCAGAGTTTGGTTGAAACTGGGACCACAGTTTTGGACCAAATTTCCCTCTCTGTGTCATTTACTGTACTCCAGTTTACCTTGCAAAGCCATCTGGGAGCATGCAGATGGGATTCCCTCCAGATGAAACTAAAATGATTTAAGGATCAGAACTCCATCCATTAAGGGGACTAGCTGGGTCAAATTTAAATGTCCAAAATGCCTGTGGATATGAAGTCCTGGTACCACCTCTTTCACTCCATAGGTCCACTCCTCATGCACTGTAGATGTGACTAGAGTTAACAGAGAACTGAGGTCAGTCACTGCATCCACACTTTCTGTAGAGATCCCTGTTTGATCTTCAGCCTTGCCTGTCTTCATACAGATTTTTATTATTTTTTACCTTCCCTCCTCCAACTATTGTTCTTATGATGGGTTTGGTGTTCCTACATCTCTGATCATTTTGTGCAGCATTACTGCTCTCCTGTGACCAGTCCCTCTCTTCACACATGCCATCTATTAGCAGTGAAGATCAGTCTCTCCTCCCACTTAGTATTTTGTTTGCTACATACTTGATTCCTGCCAGTCTCTTTGCAAATCTTCTCCAATATGAATTCTGAACATCTTCCAGCTCTGTCTGCACCACCCCTCTCTCTCCAGCTCTTCCAGCCAGGGAGAACCAGCATGTCCCAGCTGAGCTCCCCACTGCAGGCTCATTCTCTCTAACTCTACCACTGTTGCTTTCCATGCCAGTCTCTTCCTCCAGCACAGCTGATATCCATGCCAACAAGCTGATCTTTTCTCCACCTAGGAGCCATCTCTGGGCATCTGTGCCTCAGACACTTTTTGAGCCAAAGGCTTATCTGTCTGTTTAGCTAGCCTTAATGGATTTTCCACCTGCAGATTCGTCTAATGGCTTTTCTTGAACCACATCCCCAACATCCTGTGTCAATGAGTTCCACTGTTTACCTGTATCCTGGAGTTCCTGGGCAGTGATAAACAAAGGAACAATCACTCCCTATCTGAACTCTCCATCCCATCATCCTACCATACATATGTCAAAGGCCATATGTCATACCCCTTTTCAGGCATACCTTTTCCAAACTAAACAGCTGTCCCTCTCTGCCTTCTCTTCTGCACTACCAGGTCCTCAATGAGCTGGCATTGCAGGAGGCACTCAAGACACAGATGCACTGTAGATGTATCCAGGCAGTATTTGATCTTCCCACAGTGTCAGTGGGGGGGAAAAAAAAAAAAAAAAAAAAAAAAAAAAGGAAGCAAGCCAGCTTGGGTCATGATTTTCATGCTTCAGACAGCAAAAACAAAGATTGTCTTTGTGAAGGTGAGTAAGAAGAAAAGCACTGGGTAGGACACACAGCATACCTATGCAGCTTTCTTATATACACTCATAAAATTACATCTGCATGTAGGGCTTTTTGGTACCAGAGAAAATCTTCAGGATCCAGAAAACTTCTGCGGACTTCTCGGATCCAAAGGGTAGTCCAAGCCATGCTCCCAGTTCTTGCTCAGCCAGAGATGGAAGTGTGAACAGTCCCATAGAAGAGTTCCCAAGCAGACTTCAGGACTGCATGTGAGCACTACCACTGCCCTGAGTGACACCCTGGGCACCCCACGGTGCCAGAGAAGTTCAGGCACAGGGAAGACAGCAGGCAGTGACACAGGAAGCTATGCAACTGAAGAAAGGGGAAGGTTTTTAGAAAGCTCAAAATAAAGACCTGACTTTCCTGGGGAAGACTTTCTTTTCTGCAGAAGTTCAAGTCACTTGCAAGTTTCCAGACTAACAGACTAAGTCACCATGCAGTCATCTGCCTGCACTGCTGGTAGCCAATGGCACCAGTGGCTGCAGAACCCCACAACAGTGAAAGGTGTGTGAAGTTTTTCTAGAGCCACAATACGGTGTCCTTGCCTTTAATCTTCCTAACTCCTACAAAGGAACTTGACTGCAAGACAGGCAGAAACAAAGAGTACAAACAGTGTTCTGGTTTTTTATACATATATAAAACACAAGCTGTCGTAAAGTCATGGAAAAGTTCATATTGAAAGTCATGCTGCCAGGGAAGGAAGAATAGATAAGACTCTAGAAAAGCTTTTCTGAAATACATAAAGCCCTATACAAGAGAATGACTGGTTTCACTGGTTTCTCAAAATTGGAAGAAACAGAAGGTACAGAAACTGTCACTTTAGTTCCCTCTTTTCACATCACCCAGAATTACTCTCAATTTTAAGCTTAATAACTCTTGGTCCACTAACAGTCCACAAGGGTCTGGGAACCAAAACCAAGTTCTCAATAATAAGAAATTCCCCATGCTAACAGCAAGATAGGCATTATTGAAGTGTTTTTGAAACCTCACAGACAACCACAGCATACTCAAGGACATCCTTTGATATTTTTTCTCCATCCAGTGGACAGACCCACAAAGCAGATATGTGTGCTAGAGAAAAAGGTTAGAGATTCTCACCACTCATCCTAATTCAAAAAATTAAACAAATTCAGCTTAAACACTGGGAAAGAAGCATGAGAGATAGGGACCAAAGCAGATTTTCCAGGTGGACTCTAGCTATGGGTTTCCTTGATTTAACTCCTTGGAACTTTCATGCCTAATATCATTACCAAGTTTTCACTTCTACTGTCATCCCACAATCACAGGTAAATTTAGGCTGGAAGGGTCTGAGTGTCTGTAGGCCAAACTCCTGGTCAAAGCAGAGACAGCCTCCAAGTAAAGCCAAGTTTCTCAAGGCCTTGTCCATATGGATTCTGAAAATCTCCAAAGGTGGAGGTGCTACAGGGAAGCAAGTCATCCTGCTGAGCCTCTCTCTGGCTAATAACTATTACCTCAGCTGGTAATACACACCATCTGCAGATGCAGGTGCTGGTCATATGCAGTGCTCTGCCTCCATGAAGATGAGTTACCTGTCCCCCCTCTCCAGAGCTCCCATCAACACAGGGAGTGAAGTCCATCTCCACGTACAGCAAATGTCCAGTGGCTCACTCCTGCCTTCAAATTGTCATCCCTCCAGTGGCAATAAAACAAAACTTGGGAAAGAAAGTTAGCTGTTGTATTGGGCACTGCAATACCACCTTGGGGCCTTTAAGGTAAAGCCTATCTGAACTTGCTGAGAGCTTGGAGACAGGAGCGCATCTTCTCCACTGTGGTGAGATGGGGTGCTTTGGGAGTGCCAAGTAAAGAGAAATAAATCTCTGCAGGATGCCAGGTAGCAGTTACTTGGCTAGTGGCAGTCTGAGAGCTGTCACCTACTTCCAGAGAACACTGCTGTCTCCACTGAGGGACATTATTTAGAAAATCATCCTGTTCAAGGTTCTAGCAATGCATCATCCCAGGAAGCTCTTCCCACGATTCCTCCTCTTTGCTGCTAAAAACACAACTGCCTTATTATTTTGCCAAATAATAACTTCTGTTTTGAGCTACTGGCTCTTGTTCTGGTTTGTCAGCCAGAATTATCATAGAATCGAGGCTTCCTATATTTTTAACTCCACAGGAACCAACAGTTCACCAAAACACAAGCTAGATGCCAAGACAGAGGAAAGTTTCAACTTCACCCTTGAGCTTTTACCTATGAAGTCTCAATGAGAGTTTGGGGTTTTTCTGCTGCAAAACTTGGTCTGCCTGGCAGGATGCATCACACCTACAGATATAGCATGGGCCTTGAAGTATGGCAGTGGGCACAAGTCTCAAATAAATGCAAGAAGCCATAAGGTCAAGCCCTTAGGTCCCCATTAAGCCTTTAACTGAGTGCCATGATTTTTAGAATTTTCAGTGAGACACTGAACTCCTATTGATTTCTGTGGAAGGTGTAGGATGCCATGCTATCCTTAGCAAAATCAATCTTTTCAATTAAGACTTCGGGCATCAGTTACTGACATCAAGACTTTTGCATATTCAAAGAGAAACACAAGCCACAGCCATGACCACAGAGAGGGGGGGGTGAGAAGAGAGACTCTGACCCACCCTGACTATAAAGAAAAGAACCTCCATTTGTAGGAGGAGCTGAATATTTGAGAGCAGGAAGTTGGAGCAATGCTGTTCTGACTTTGGTTTTGTTCCTCTGTGTGTGTATTTTGGTATTCAAATTAAATTGGAGAAAATGCCAGAGAAAAATAATGTGAGCTAATTACATTTAAGTAGATGTTAGAAAAACAGTATTTGTTTTCTTCTATTTGTCTGCTGCAATTACAGAGCTGTCTGGATTCTCTGTGCCTATTACCCTGCAATTTTGTTGCCAGCACAGGCTTCTTTTAGGGGGCAGATAGAATGGAAGAAACCAGAGGATAACAAGGAAGATCCGTCCTTCCCGGCGTTGTTCAGGTTACCAGACAGTGTTCCAAGTAACACCAGCTTGAGGTTTCTTAGGAAGAAGAGCTGCAACTGTGCCAGCAGTTCAGGCAAAATAGTAGTGACATTTTTCTAGGGCAATGTTTTTAAAGATTTGCGTATTCGTGCTCAGGGCAAACTCTGGTTTAAATAACTTGTTTTAAATAACCTCACATGTAACCATGTGGAAGGTGGCTGAGAGATGAATGGCACTGTCAGAGATGAACTTTCCACAGCCTGGGAAGCAAAACTCCACAGAAACCCGATGTGAGAAGAGCAACCAGGATACAGAGGGCAGTGAAAAGCCTGTCCCTGGATTCAGCACAGATTGCAGGTGTGAAAAGGGAACTGTGTGGCATTCAGGGGCAGCACCACTACAGGGGGCCCTTTGGCAGGTTGGCAAACATGCTATGTGCAAACAGTACCTGGTTAAATGAGCCCCAGGCAAGGCTGGAGCAGGGCAGGCAGCTTTAGGAGAGATCCACTGTTCCCAGTCCTGCTCCTGCACATGATCTTGTTCTCCTGCTGCTTCAGTCCATACCCCAGCCCAGGCAGGGGGCATTGCCTGAGAAAAAGGCTCTTGCCTACTGAGCACTACCCATATGCATTGCCTGTGCTTCCCAGAAAACCTTGATCCAGAGCCTTCTGACCCTCCCAAGGAGGATTTCAGCCCTCTGCACAGGCACCCTGCAAGAAGAGTTTAAATCATGGTGTCTGTAGGGGCACATTGCTTAACTTCTGCTCTTGGGAGTAGTCCCAGTGTTTGCCTTGGCTCCTTCCTGCACCTTTTTTTTGTCCATCCATGCTCTACTCTGCATGCAACCAGAGCCACAAGGCTCTTTTCCTTACAGTCAGGGAGGGTCAGTCTCTCTTCTCACCCCCCCCCCCTGCCTGCGGTCATGACTGTGGCTTGTGTTTCTCTTTGAATGTGCACCATTACTGGTGTAGCCCTGGTCTGGAGGACCTTTCCCCAGACATTTTTTCCTGGGAGGACCTCTCCCCAGTATTGTCTCCTTTCCTGGGTAGGGACAGCTCCTAGAGATATACAAGGAACAAGATGGATTTTGGCCTCTCTTGCTTTCCTGCAAGCTATCTAATAAGTTTCCATGGACTTTGTTGCAGCCTCAGTGATAAATAGCCCACATATGCTGGGACCTTCTGCTGTTTTGTCTCTCTTACCATTTTCCTCAGTTAATTTTTTCCACAGAGGGAGAGAGACAGAGAGGAGTGATCACTGCTGAAGACCTCGTCTCTGCTGGTAGAAATGTCCATATTTCCTGGCACAAGATAAATAGAACAGCAACTCCCCAGACTAGAAAGAAAACCTTGCACAAGCCAGAGGCCAAAAGGATGCTCATAAGAAAGAGGGAGAAAGAGGCTAAACTTTGGGCCTTGCTCTGGAAGATGTGAAGCGGTGTGAAATACAGCAGGGAGCAAGTCAAGAAGGGAAGAGAGAAGCTTGGAGCTGTATGCTGTCATTGGTCCTACCATGGGCAGCAGCATGTGTCCAAACTTCAGAAAGTGCTTTGAGGGTCAGAAAGTCCAATCAGTGAATTTCAAAGTGTTTTGGAACTAGTAAGCTCTGCATTACCCTAATAGAGCCCTGCAGGGTTGTCCTGGCTTGGACCAGGAAAGAGCTAATTTTCTGTTCCGTAATTTTGCTTTCAGCTAAGTCTCTTATAAGCAGCTGCACTTGCTGAAATTAAGACACTCATTCAGTTTCTACTTCTTGGACTGAAGCGGACTAGGAAGGAGCGGACAAGATAAATGACAAAAACTGACCTGAGTATTCCATCCCATACACCTCATACTGAGTATAACTTCGGGGGATCATGAGGGTCAAGCCCCTCTTCCCCTTCCTCTTTGCCTTCCTCATTGCCCTTCATCTTCACACATCTTCACCTGTCCCTGTTTGCTTCAGCATCCTGGGAGGATTCTGTCCGTTCGTCTGCCTGTGGTTCTGATCCACACCAGCCTGAATCTGTGTGTTCCTGCCTCCAGCTCCCAACAGCTGCCTGACTCCAGGAGTCCAGCCTGGACTTTCCCAGGGCTGCCCTGCAGCCTTGGTGGTGACATGAGCTTTATTTGGGGAAAAGGGACGAGGAACATGGTATGATTTTTCTGTATGTTTGTATATATTTAATAATTTTTCCTTTTTTATCATCATTGTTTCATTAAAGCAGTTTCCAGCCCCTAAGTTTCTCTCCCTTATTCTCTCTCCTTTCTTTATCAGGGAAGAGAAGGGGATTAATAGAGAGCATCTGTGATTTGGTTAATTGCCAGCCCAGCATTAAACCATGACAAGGATGTATTTTCAAAGTGGGGAATTGCTGGCAAGCGTGTAATACCACAGAGGGAAACTCCCTGGAAGTCCTAGGCCAGCCTGTCTTCCACTTGGAAGCCAGTATAACCCTGTGAGTGTCAAACCTCCTCAGCCCGTGCAGCCTCCTGGATGATCTAAAAGTCTTTCCTGTTTCTCCTGCAGAGAGGCAGAAGGCGCGTCAGCGTAATTGCTGTGTGCTGCGGGCTGCTTGCCTCAGTCAGCTCTCTGCAGCCAGAGCAGCTTAACGTGTACTTAAGGGAAGCCAAGTAATGCATACATGTAGAACACTTCCCTGCATCATTGCTCCAGTGTCTTCTTGCTATGAGAGCAAGAGACCGAACAGTTTGCAGCCCTGTTGTGCATCAAGAGGCTGTTTCAAGCCCCAGCTGTACCAAAAAGCAGCAGCTGTCCAGCATCACCAGGGATAGGTCCAGAAGTCCTCTTTGGGTCTGAGCAAGAGGTTTAACACCAACATTCTCAGCAGCCTCACAGACATCAGCTCACTGGCAAATGGTAATACACAATGTCATTTGATTGCCAAAAAAGACTGCTACTGATGGTAACTGGCAGATGGGAATACTCCAGGTGGGTTTTGAGGGTCTTTTTCATTGAAGCAAATACTTCAAGCAATCTTTCTTGGAGGTTTATTTATGGTAGTGGAGGACAGGGTCTGGACATTAAGGATCAGGACTCTGCCAGGGTCTCCTAGGATCATTCAAGAGCGGATAGTGAGGAAGTGATCTGAGACAGTCTCCTTTCACTGTTTCTTCACAGAAGGTCTCTGTCATGTCCTGTCACAACCCCTCTTTAACAGTTTCCCCAGTGAAATCCCTGCTGTGGAAAACAATGTCCACCAGAGTGGGATGAAGGCTTCATCCTCTGCAGCCACTGGGCTACTGATCTGACCATAACATGTAAGAAGCCTGCAAGATAATGTGCAAAATCTACCTTGGCTAGCCCCTAAAGCAGCTGTCACCTTTCACTCCAAAACATCACCTTCACCTCTGGAGATTTGCCAAAACCTCCAGTTTTCCCCCTAACTCTCTGCAACACTGAAATACCCATGTGCCTGGACATCTGCAGCTCACAGCACAGGGACTTGCTCTATGCTGGAATGTATACTCCCAAAACACAGTTCACAAAACATTCAGGCATCTAGAAGCCCAGACAGCCTACAGACAAGAGAGAACTGCCCTTGCAGAAGCACCACAGCCTGCTTCCAGAGACCAGCAGCCTGCCCAGTGCCAGCCCGCCTAAAAAGAGATGCAAAGAAACCTGCCACAGAGTCAGACAAGCCAAATTCCACTCATTATCCAGCTACTAATAAAAGTAGCAGGCACAGAAACATTCAAAATGTTATCTATTACTGACATTTTCGGAACAAGAAAACTGCTCAAAGGGGACAAGTTTAACATAGACAAGAGATAGGTAGAAATTACCCAGAGGGGGAAAAAAGAGAAAGAGAAACCCATCACATCTGGAAATACCCTGACCTGCTGTCAGGAGACCCACCTGCTCCACAGACCCAGAGAGCAAGTGATTGGATCATTGGGATGGAGATGAGCAATGCAGCCAGCCAGGCTGGTGCAGCTGGTGCACAGAGGACAGCACTCTCACTCTTCCCCCAGACTTGCAAAACCAGCACACTTGTGCAGAGATGTTTTGCCTCTGAGGTAGAAAGGTGAGGAGGAGCTCAGGGCAGAGCTGGGGTGCAGGTGGCAACGTTGTCTTGCTCTTTGTCCAAACATCTCCAGTGCCTGGACTTTGCATTCCCCAGGTCTACAGAGGTGATGGGCTTTCATTTGTTGCTATAGAAAAATGGATTGAATGAATTTGAAATACTCCTCAGCAATGGATCTGTATCTTGTCTGCAATAATGCTAATTCAACAGACATCAGCACAGATGAAAACACCTCCTTTTTGCCTTGTGTCTAAAAAGAAAACAGCTCCCTCCTGTCCAGCCTGCCAGAGTTTTGCACTCGAGTTTCCTGAAATGCTTACACCAAAACATGAAGTCCCTTCGTGCCTCTGTTAGTCACTCTCTATCTCTGATCAAACCTGGAGAGATCTGAGCTCTCTAAAGAGGGCACAGCCAGTGAGAGAACAAAGGGAACAGCAGGGCTACACAGGCTACTCCTTTGTTAACCCACCGGGGAGCCTGCGTTAGGAAGCTTAAAAGACAACCAAACCCAACATGCCTCCAAGTGTTCTCCAAATCCTCCAATTCCAAGTGCAGAATTCACTTGAGTACCCACGAGGCCAGAAGAACAGGTAAATTCCCGTCCAGGTAAATTCCCTTTAAAGGGACTGCAGCAAACACGGTGCCCTCTGAGGATGTGTAAGTGAATGAGGGGATCGGGAACAGCCAGGATGCTGGGACGATGTTTTTCTACACTGCAGAGCGAAACAAGGAGGGCACCACCCTGCAGGGTGAACAATGGATGTTCGGCAAGACACTGCACACAGCTGGACTTTCCAGGCCACCGGGGACTTGTTTGCAAAGTGCTGTCATCGTTACATATCCCTTCGCAGCCGCCTGCCTCCGTCCCTGAGGGCTGTGGCGTCAAAGACAGACCCACGGGAAGAAGCCGTACTCCATAGCTGTGCGGACTGAAAGTAAGACCCCTTGAAGGGCTTTCCCTGAAGGGAGAACTGGCACCAGGAGATCCCACTGCCAGAAAGCGTGGCCCAGATGCCGTTTCAGTGGCTGTCATTGTGCTCTGCGCAAGATGTGACCTGCCCTGACACCAAGCACCCAAAATCCCCACGAAAGGGCAGTACAAAGGGTCCAAAGTAAACAACACACACAAACACAGAGCCATAGATGAGGCTCCGTCTATACAATGAGCAAAGTCATGGAGGTGCCAAACTGTGCCCCCCGCTGCCCGGGCAGGTGGGGTTGGCCGGGGGAGAGGCAGCGTGCTGCCCACTCCCGCCCGCCTCCGGTCGCCCTGAAGCCCTGTTGCTCCGTGCACCAGCCGCGCACCTCCGAGCGGAGCCTGGCCGCTTGCATATCCCCTCCTCGGACCGGCGGGCTCCCACCGGGGGCCAGCTCTCGGTCCATCACTGTCGGAATAGAAAATCGCTGCTGCAGTTACCTGCGGGAACAGCCCAAGGGCAGGGCGCTACTGGGGAGCGGGCATCCTGCCCCAGGGGGGCGCGACCAGCACCGCCTGCCCTGGCTGCGGCCAGCGGGGATGCCCTGCTCCCGCTCTCGCTCCCACTGCCACGCTCCCACACACTACACCGTACCGGGGGATGCCCGAGGCCCGCAGCAGCGGGCGGCCGCCGCATCCCCCGGCCGTCTGTGCCTCCGCGGATGCGGATGTCGGAGACTCCGCACAAAGCGGGGTGGGGCCGGCGGGGGCTGCGGCACCTTCGGCTCAGGGGTAGAGCAGCCCCACCGCCCCCAACCCCCGCTCCTCGGCACCGCCGGGCTCCGCAGGCCCCGGGCTGTGGCAGGTGCCCCGGCCGCCCGTGCCCACGAGTGTCTCGGCCGCAGGACTCACCACCACCACCACCGGTCTCATACCTTGACGCTGGTAGCGGGGGTCCAGCAGCACCGTGCCGCGCCGTTCCGTTCCGTTCCGTGCCGTGCCGCGCCGCGCCAGCCCGGCCCAGCCTTCCCGCGGTCCCCGCCCCGGCCCGCCCCTCACGCCGCGCCCCGCAGCCGGGAGGTGCCGGTGCCGGCGGGGCTAGGGGAGTGCCCGCTGCCCCCTGATGCGGGAGCCTGATGCCGCAGAGCTCCCGAAGACCTTGCCGAGGAGATTCGAGCGGAGCGGCTACGGCCACCCCCTGGACGCGATCTGCCGTGGGAAGCGTGAGGTTTGCCTTGATGCTGTCACGGGGAATGCCCCTCCGTACCCACTGAAAAGTGCTCCAGCACCTCTCCTCTCCCTGAGCGCAGGGAGCCAGCCCGCCTGGGCTGATGTGCACAGTTCCCCACCACCATCACAGCTTCAGCGAAGTCCCCAAGGTCTGCACGTGGAGTTAAATTGTGAAGACTGGGGACAAGTTTCTGAGAACATCCTGACGAGATCTGGACTTCAGCATCCTCTGTGCAGAGGTGCTCACAGAGCTGCTGAGGAAATGGTGGCACGTTCCCATATCCTCGGTATGCCCACCAGCTACTGCATCCTAGACTTTGCACACACTCCCACAACTCGTTAAGGCCTTAGCTGCCATCCCTAGCTTGCACCCTCTGACTGTCTTAGCAGCTCCTGGCAGATGGAGAGACATTGGTGCATGTGGGCCCAAAGCTGCATGGCCTTCAAGGATGGCAAATGGCTCCAGAAAACTTCTACTTGCAGAGATCACACTGAGACTTTGGGGTTAGCTGGTACCTTGGCAGCACTACAATCACACATCCTCTGGATGAGGAATCGGGCAAGTAGACAGCAGGGCAGAAGTACCTCTGGGGAAGGAAAAGCTCCCTTGACTGGAGCTGTCCCACAGAATCCTTCAAGGGAGTTGAGCAGAGTTTCAGAAGCTAATAGCCCTGCTGCCAGGTGCCAGGCTGGAACAACCCAGGAGACTGAGACAGCCAAGCAGCAACACATCTGTTGAGAAGCACTGTCTGTGGGTGGAGTACAAGAGACAACCCAGATGTGGACATAGACTGTGGCTGCTTGTGCAACAGCTATCCTGGACCTACTATAGGAACTGAGATGACTTCTGGAACCCTCATATACCCTCACAACCCTCACCCTGGACTCTCACAGCATATGCTCACATCTTGACCGTGGAGAAGTACAAGACAAGTCAGGTGCTGATGCACAGATGTCCAGTGCTTCCTTTTACACATGCTGTCCTCCAGCCCTGACTAAGCTGTAGAAAATTGTATGGAGGACTGACAGGGGATAAACGTGTCTTAGGGGTTATAGGTGGGAAATATTTCCACTGCCTGCAGCCCTTCTACTGTAAGCATCTAGATATGCTAGTCATGTGCAAGTACTGCTCCTCAGAGCTGCTTAGATGTGATAAAGTGAATTGTTTTGCTGCCAATTCCCCCTCGCTCTCGAAGACTCAGTGGCTGGTGTCTGTACTGGGGGGACATCAGTAACTGGCACTCATTCTCTGTCTTCTTTCCTGGGGCTTCTCAATTGATCACCCAACAGCAAGAACCTGGCTGAACAACAGCAGTCTGGCTGCTGTTGGGTTGTGGCAAAGAGCACCCCTGCACAACACTTGTCCTGCTTTGTAAAGGACCTCCAGGTGACCCATTGAAAACACTATTGGTAGTTCTTTCTGTGTGATCCAACAGCAGAAGTTAGAGCAATGTGATCTGTAACCCTCTGCCATCCCACATCCTTAGGGACCAGAAATCAATGCCAGAGGCAAGCTGGTCTCCTCTCTGGACATCTATTCCCAGCTTGTGCAAATTAATGAAAAGTGAAAAGCTGCCACCACAGACAGCAGAGGTCATTATGGAGGTGAGCCTGGCAGCAGAGCAGTCAAACCCTACCACTGGCCCACTGCTGGCCAGAAACCACATGCAGCACAGCAGCCTCCAGCAAGCCACTGGGAAGAGCAGAGCCAGCACCTGTTCTGGCTGTGCTGAGCTGCACTTGGAGTATGTGTGCAGCTCTGGATAAAGCACCCATGACCTGGCTGGGCGCTGCTCCCAGGGGGCAGGTTCCTGCCTTGCAAGGAGCAGTTGCAGAAGTGGATGAGACGAGGATGAAGAAAAAAATATAAGTTGGGTTCCTGTTCCCTTAGGAACTTTTTTCCTCCCTGCCATAAACAATAATTTTGTACTAACAGATTCACTTAATAAAATAATAATAATTTTTAAAAAAGGTAATCTTTTGAGCAGGAGGCTGGTATGTGGGGCTGAGTAGTGTCCTTCTCAAAGGAACCTTGAGATTTCATTTCACTAAACTTGGATCTTGCCTCAAGTCTCAAAGCTTTCTACCAACTGCATTTTGTTGCTTCTCCTGGGCAACATCTTGTCCTTCACCCTGGATGAGAAGTATGAGCTTGGGATAAACATTAACACAGAAACAACATACCTGGGAATGCCTCTTTCCCAGGCAGCATGCCAGGATACAGGAGTGGATCAAATGTCTTTGTTGTGTACTAGCACTTTGGCATGCAAGGGTTTAGCTGCAGCATATAAAGGCAAGTATTGGTGGTTCAGACCAAAGATCTTCCCAGTCCAATACCATTCAAGTGCCAAAAAGGGGTCAAGAGGGGAAAAGAAGGGAAGTCTCCTGGCCTCTACCTGTTATCAGTCCAGTGACTTCCTGAGCCAGCAGTTGCTTTCTCTGTTTGGTCACCCTCTACCAATTTGTCCTGTGGAAACCATGGAAACTCTTGGTGGTCCCAAAGTCCTGCAACAAGGTGATCTACAGATTAATTGCACATTCTCAAGAAGCATAAAAAAAAAAAACTAAAAAATTGCAACCATACGTGTCAGGGTAGGAGCTGGTATCCCAAGGTTTAGATTAGTGCAGAGAAAGAAGGCTTAATTTAAGATGTTACACATAACAGGGTTAGCAAAGGCCAGCCCTGGGACAGAAAAGACATCTGTTTTATCCAAAGGTGCCAGCACAGGCAGAGGGAGCTACTGAGCTATAAAACCAGGTAAAAGTTTTCCGACCATAACAGTTGGAGATGACAGCACAAATTATACATGTGCACTTACTGTAGGGGTAACCTCTGTTCAAAGCACCCCCAACATTGATTCTCACTTTAGGTCTTGCAGAGGCCCAAGGGACTTGTGTAGGGCTAAGCTAACCTCTGGGCCCAGCTGGCATTTGTAATACAAGTTCAGTGCTTTTCAGCAACCCTAAAGTATGTAGAGCTGAAGGGAAGCAGAGTAAGGCCCATGAGGGCATGCTAGTATGGTCTGCACAGGCCCTGCAGACACTCTTGTATCTACCACATTTTAGTCAAGATCAAACACAAGTGACTGGTTGGTGGTATGACCAAAGGAAATAGCCCTCAGCAAATCCTCATGTGGAGCAAATACAAGAGCTGGTGAAGACACAACACACTAGAAGCTTGTAACAATCCTGAGAAGTCCTTCCCTTCTGATTTCAGTTAAAAATTATTTTCAAAATTTCCCATCAGAGACAACAGCTTGGTCTGTATGTCTTCTTCAGAAAAGTTTATTTTTTAATGGGTCATTATATACAACATAGACCAATGTTTATTTATATGCTGTAAACTATGCTTTGGTCTGATAATGCAGGTTTCAAATGGCTTTGTTAAAAAGCATAGGGGCAGGATCGAAGATGTTTAAGCTGCTGGAAAAGGCTCCAGGAAAAATACAGTTGTAAGTATACTGCTGATTTCCACGGCCTTGATTTAAAAGATAATGCCTTTCAAAAGTCCAGAACAAGAGCAAAATTCTGTATTTGTGTGCAACCGTAACACTATGAGTAAATTAGATAAGTGATACAATATAATGCCTTTCAAAAGTCCAGAACAAGAGCAAAATTCTGTATTTGTGTGCAACCATAACACTATGAGTAAATTAGATAAGTGATACAATCTTCTGCCTTTTGAACTTCTCTAGCTAGGTGGCATCACTATAAAAGCAATTACTGTTTTTTTTTGAGATAGTGTAGTAAGACTCCCCAGTTACATTCTCTTCTTGTCCCACACTTTCCATGTGTGTAACTATCAGTGATATGCAGGGGATCTACCTCACTCTTGCCCATCTTTTCACTCTTCTCAAACCCCCATTTCCGCTTTGATTACTTCAGTACTGCGTGGTTGGCCTCCACAGCTCTCCCCCAGCTCAGACTTCTGTAATTCTTTGAAATTGGCTGATTTGTCCAGTTGTGCCTGAGGCAGACCTGAGGCAGACCACATGTCTCAGGTGAACAGAGTCTTTTCCACTTGGTTATGACCCACCTGCCTGAGAACAGTATGGGCCCCAAATTCTTCTTTTGTCTTCCTCTGCAAGCAATGATGACATCATACAACAAGATCTTTACATGAGGCTCATGCACTGCATGGGCTTAGGTTCAAGGTCAGTATAAAAATGCAGAGCGGAGCCCACCTTACAGTGGGGTCTGCAGCATGCTGTCAGTGCCAGCACAGTGGGCACAGCTAGAATAAAGCACTGCTCAGCAAGAAAGTGGGGCAGCAGGATCTGGCACCGTGTTAGGGAAAAGAAGCTGCACCTGACTCATCCTGGGCCTGTGGAGGACTGAGCTGCATATGCAGGGAATACATCCCAAGGCACATTGTGTGAGGCTGGGGGCTGGGGAGAAGACTTCAAGGCCATATTCTCAGAGGCAGTGTGCTAGACCCATGGAGGTCAGATCCTTTGCTCAGAGGAGAGTAGCATTTTTTTCTCTAAAGACTATAAAGCCATTTTTTGTGAACTAGTCCAAGCGGTTTGCAGGTTCATCCCTAGTGTGCCATATTACATGAATGTCTGCAATACTGGAAAGTCTTATGGAAAAGACCTCCTCCCTCACATTATGAACGAGAGTCAGAGACAGGGATATCAAAATAGACACCTGGCACATAAGGAGCATACCTGTGAGGAAGTGAGAGATAGCCACACACTCATCCTAGCCAAGTGTGAGGCAATCAGAAGATCCAAGTGTCCTCAGAAGTCAAAATCCCCATAACACTGGTCTCTGCTGCAGCCAGATAGGGGCTGAGATGAGACCTCCACTAGAAAGCAAACCTCTGTAAGGCAAAGTCCTGCCAGGGCCAGGCCAAGCCATAGATGACTCTGCTCAAAGCTAAATAAAGAGCATTAACTCCCAGCATTTCCCACCCAGGCAAGGAGACACACCCTGTTCTCCCAGGGGCTTCCACAGGAACCAAAATAAACTGGAAAGACAATTCTGCTCTTACACAACTCATTTCACTTGTTCCAGCCTGGATCCCATAAGAAGATGTTCTCCAGCTTGAGGACTTCCTCAGGCCCAACATTTATCTGGAGGCAGTGTCATGACTCAGTAACTACAATGTTAAATACAAGCTTTCCTGGAAGGCTAGTCACTGAAGGCACTATGCCTTCTTTCCTGACCAGTTCAGAAGCTTTAGGCACCAATGAGGGTGTACTCTTGGTTCATTCTTTCTGTTGCTTTTACTTGTACATAAAGATCTCTTTCAAGCCTCCATCAGAAAAGGTAGAAAAGCCCTGCCTTCCTTTTTACACCAGATCAATTTCTGTCATGGAGCCAACACCTGACATTTCCTACAGTACTCCAGCTGTAAACCTGAATTGCACAGGTTAGGGTGGGTGGAATGGGGAAAAATACAGAAGGGAATAAAGCTCCTTTGACATCTTCCAGTCCACTACAGAGACTGGCATGGTCTCCAAATTGTTATATACGTACAGCCATACTCCCTGGGGCAGAAGAACATCTGTGTGACCACCTTCCACTCTCTGCTCCATCTCTTCAGTTGCTACTGAAGACCACCTGCAAGGCCAGAGGGAAGTGATGGGGAACTTTGTTTTTTCTTTGTTACATCTCTTCTTCCTCTTCACTAACAACCTCCTTCAGGTCCTGAGGCCCCTGCTCTGCTCTCTCTTTTACATAGGCTGCCTTGATCTGTTCCAGCTTGCGCATCTCTGCCTCCAGCTCTTCCCTGTGCACTGACCTCCGGTTCCTCAGCAGTTTCATGGGGAAGGGGTTTAAGTCATTGAAGGCAATGTTCATCAGCTTCCTACAATGGAAAAGACAGACCTGATGAACCAATTTACTGGTTGGTAACAGATGCTAACAGATACACCAACTGCATCGTCGGGTAGGACCTCAGATTTAAGATTTCTTGAGCTCAAATTCACCAAGCAGCAGAGATTTAAAGGAATCACAAGCAATTCCTTTTCACACAAACACCAACCCAAGCAATGCTTTCAGCCATCTTACAGCACAACACTTTTTAAAGCATCAGCGTGTAAGCACCTGTTAGGAGACTATGGATCAAATGCCAATTCTGATGGCCCCTGGGTAAGGAATATTCATGATGTTCAGCACTTTTCATCACAGAAATATTCCTTTGGACACATTGTCACTGAAGGTTGTAAGTGCTTCTGTGTTCCCAAGAGCCCCAACCACAGCTGAAAGATACCCAGCAAGTGGCAGACCAAGTTCCAGAAGCTGCAAAAAGGAGGCCGGTCTATGCTTTGTGGCCTGCTCTGCTTTAGCATGCCTCTGCCTGAGAGAAAAAGACTTTAAGTAACACCACGAAGGGAAAGTCAAAAATGACACAAACTGATCCATATCCCATGGACCTGCCAGTGTGCATGCAACTCTCTTGACAGACTGGGTCACAACTCTTTTTAGGTTGACTTAACAGGTAAGCAAATATAAACTCAGGATGAAAGATGGTCTACAACCCACAGTCCTACCTGCCATCCGTGATCATTCTTGTGAAAAAGCGTAGGTACTGGTAGATCTCCACACTGTCATGAATTCTTAGGATTTCTTCCTCATTGTATTTAAAAATTGCAAGAGCATAGCGGAAAATCACCTGGAGGATTGAAACCATTTGAGTTGAAAAAGTCTTAGGCTGTTGAGGGGCCAGGCCCTGCTAGCATAAAACATGGGGTGGAGCACTGCAGTACAGGCTGGACATGAGGCCTCTCCTGCACTGAGTTAGGGCAGGCCTGAGGAAAGCACACAGTTAATCCCAAGAAAATGACCCTCTGTAAGCTAATTTACAATCCCAAGTATACCACATACTCCAAAAAGACCCCATAGGGATTTCCCAAGACTTCTCCAGTTCTGCCTATGCAAAGGGGCAACACAAGTATCATGTTTTCAGATACTAACTCTGCTCATCTTATGTTCCCTGTATCTGTCATACTATCAGCTACATCCAGATCACAGAATAGAAAACACCACAGCCAGTCCGTGAGCTGTTTCACAGCATAACTATCTGATAAAAAGTGCCAGGGATACTGTGCATAGTGCAGCAAGTACACAGACAACACAGAGGCTGGGAGGCATCAAGGCATCCTTCCAAACAGGCAGGATAGCATGAGAGGCTCAACCACACATTTCCTTGACCCATGTGCATGTCCATTGCCCTTACAATATGTCACAGAGATGGTACATATGGGAGCAAGGTCTAGGAAGGTCTACAATGAGAGGTGCACCTTAGTTCCCTCGTACAGGAAGGCATCCCACACTCGCAGGAGGATGTCACTGACCAGGCTGTCCACAAAAGCCACCAGAAACCAATTGAAGGTGATGAGTGAGACATCAATCCGATACTGCTCAAAATGAGCCATGAGGCGAGGGAGCTTCTCTGACAAGAAGTCTTTGAAAACTCTCTGATCTACCTAAAGTTGACAAAAAAGAAAACAAAGAAGTTCTAGGTGAGCAATCCTAGTGCTGGAGGGGAAGAGTGCTGCAACAGGGCATTGGCTCACAAGTGCCAGGTAATTGCTGGTGCTGCCTTCTAGCCTAGTCACATCCCAGGAAAAGCAGAGCATCCTTTCTCTACCACCTCCCAAAAATTACTGAGCAGTGTACTTGTATGCTATACCCAGTGCAAAGTGTGGACCTGAAACAGGGAAGACACAAGCAGAGATACATATGTTTTTCTCATTCAGGGGAACATACTGCTTCCCAGCCTCAAAATCCAGATGGAAAATGCTGCCATATCTTCCTACATCATTTTTACTGGGATTTTTTTGTGAAGTCATGTTGAATGACAGGGATTAAAACCTGCCCAGGTCTGAATGACAGAACAAACTCCTAGAATCTCTTTGACTTCACAAGCAGGGCCTAATATTCTCACTTAGCTTCTCTTTGTGGTCTGAGTACTGTCTGTGTTCTGCTTCTGGCTGCATGAGCTGAGACACTGAACACAATTGGTGACATCCCCAATCTAGGTTTATAAAGGCTCCATCTAAGGGAAGCTGAGGTTTCATGAAGGTAAATGCTAAGGAGCAAGATCATGGTTAAGTCCACCCCTATGCCATATATTCCTGTCCCATCTGTGTCAGCCCATTTAGCTCTGGCACAGAGGTACAAACCATACAGCTGAGGATACATGCTTGGCGTTTAAGATCTTCAAGAGCTAAACTTTAAGTTTGCCAGCCAACTCAGAGCTTTCACTGTATCAAGCCAGCTCACAAAGCATCATCCTAGATCTTCCTCTTTACATGGGTCTTGCTTAGGTCTTGCCCAGACTTTCAGAGACCAACCATTAGGTCAGGAAGTCTTGCTAAAAAAGGTGCCTTCAGCTGACAGTCTTTTCTCACCATATATAGAGGAGCCTCTGTGTCTTCAGAGTGCCCTGTTTTACCTGTCAGTCACTATTTGTCAAATATTGAGTGCTACCTGTTAAATTTCATAGTTAACACTACCTGGTCTGAATATAAATTCTGCTGTCTGCAGTGACTTGGCTGCTTCCCCAGTATGTGGTTTGGCCTCCCCACCATCACACCACTCTCCCACTAAACGTTAGTCAACAAATTTCAGTGGCACAATCAATTACACTCAGCTACTGACATTTGTACTTATTGTGGGCCCACAGATACAACTCTCTTCTCTCTTACACACAATAAAGACACCAAAGTCACGGCCAGGCTCACCAGACTGGGCACTGCTGGGTGTGGCTGCTGTGGGCACACAATTACAATTCCAATGAACTATATGGGATTTATCTTGGCTCTCTGTCTGCTTGGGAGGATGTAGTGCATCTGATACAAGACATCTTGAAAACATTAAAATCCAGTGATTTTGAAGTAGGAGGGTAAGTTGTACACAGAACAACATTTTACATCAAATGGCCAGAGGGCTTTCTGATCTGCAGGGAACCCCAAAACCAGAACTGACACTGTATTTGATCATGAACTGAGGCAAGCACAGTGAATATAAAAGGTCTCAGTATTTTCGTCCATCTGCACATGGCACTCCAAAGACAGGGTGTAGTTTCCAAAGAAACCGCTGATGGACTGCAAAAAGGTCCCTTCTTGGTACTTCTATACATGTTGGAGTTTGCTGCTTCACTTCTACTAGGCCCTCCTAAAAATGAGTAACTGCAATTAATGAGCACCTTCTTTCTGAATAACTTGACCTTCAAATAGTTACTCAGGCATGGTGCCCCATTTTCTAGTGCTGGGGATCAGTTTTGCTGTAACAACTTTGTATTCCCAAGTCTACAATACCTCTGCAACAGAAGGGATTTCAAGGTGGCATTACTGTCCTGTTGGAAATCAAATACACTGCAAGCTGTCTGCTTTTTTTCAAATCTTTACTGTAAGTCATTGTATCCAAGCAGATGTGAGGGTGCTCAGCTCACCTGTGATGTTATCAGTGTGTCACTGTAGTAGTCTGCTGGCATTAGGTTCTCCACAATATGGACTAGGCACCAGAAAGCACTCTCCTCCTCTTCCAGGACCAAAAGGGCAACCGCTGCCAATCTGTGATGGACAACATATGGTGATGCAATGCAACACTGCTGGCAGAGACACAGGACAGCACAGGAACTGGAGAATCCAAGATTCCTCTTGGCATGTCTCTAGCTCCACAAGCGTCCAAAACATCTAGTGTGTCAGGACAGCTGGTAAGAGGGACAAATGATCTGTTTGGTGGATTTCTGAGGGAACCATGGGGCTTTTTCTTTCCCACATGTCTCTGTGAGCAAACAAGAAGGATCAAATAGCAGAACTGGTATGACAAAACCAGACTCACCAGCTAAGAGGATGTTCTGAGGATCTTCCAAAGTTAAAAGTGTGATGATTTTAGCTATTTCAACACAGGAAAGAGGTCAATAGGAGATACTCCATATTACGTGACACAGCTCACCTTTTCGTACACGACTCTACAGCCCTTACCCCCTTCAGCTCTGACTTCCACCCTTTCAGCCAGATTGGAAGGATAATCCCTAATATCACAGGCTCTCCAGAGTAGAAATTGTCCTTCTGAAGACCTTCTGGAGAACAACAGCAAGAGCTTACACAGACTTTCCTATGTTGAAAAGGTGTGAGCAGAAATTGCCTTCTTGCAGCTAGTGCCTGGTGCCTCTTTTACTTGCAAGCACACTTCTAGGAAGTCTGGTTTTATCTTTCCTAACACCTTTGGACAGTAGAAGCAGCTTTTAGATTTCCTTAGCCTTCTCTTCTCCAGACAGAACACCTCCAGTTTCCTCAGCCTCTCCTTATGTCATTTGCTGCAATTCCCTCATCTCTAACACTTCCCAAGGTTTCCTACAACTCTTCTCAGCTAAAAGGAGAATCCCCAGAGTGTTTTTCTGCTGAGTACATTACAACTTAGAAGTTTAGCCCCAGCCTCATGCTGTTATTCCGGGACTGCCTCACTCTGCCTCTTAAAACTGCTCTTTCTGATGCTGTAACTATAGAAATGCTGAACAAGTGCATCCTGTTGCTTGATCCCAGCAACAACACTGCTGAAAAAAGACAGCAAACGCAAAATTCTGAAGTAAAATATCAATAGCCAGACAGGCCTCTAGAGAGGCAGGAACCTTGGGTTGCTGGAATCACTGGCTAAAGTACATGTCTCGGTAATATCCCATGAAGAAGCAGCACACCCAGCTCCTCACCTGTTCAGTCCCTGGCAGTATCCAATGGCAGGATTGTGCCAGGAGAATGCCAGCAACACCCTCCGGAGCTTGGGGATGAGCTGGGAGGTGGGAGAGGAAAAATGTTTGTTGTTGGTCAGTGTGCGGGGCAAGTCAAGCTCGATCTGCCGGCAGGCAGGGTGCTCGGCGCTCTGGCTCTGCCGCAGGAGCCGCTGGAAGTGCTCAGGGGGGTGGCTGCAGTGCCGGCTGACAATCCACCTCCAGACCCACTGACGGTGCTCCACGGGAATGCCGCTTCGGATCAGACTCTTTAGCTCTGCAGAGGGACTCAGTTCTCCAAGGCTGTTCCACTTGTCACGGAGAGGCTTGTCCACTACTTCCTGGCTCCGTAGGTTGTTGGACTTTATCTCCAGGGCTTGAATTTTGGCCAGAAGCTTCCAGTCCTCAACTTCATAGTCTGGCACTGTCATAAACCCATACTCATCATACTCACTGGAGGGACACAAGACAGAGAGGTTAGTTCAAAGGACAGAGCTGGTACCTGTGTCAAGGGCCACACACTGCTTGGGGTCGTGCCAGCTACAGCCTGCCACCAGGTTCCTGTCACCTGGACCACAGGTGCTCACTTCTCTGGCAGCTGCATGTGAGACCCCACCATGCCACACCTGCCATGCTCTGCCATATCTCAGAGATCAGAAGACAAAGAGAGAGGCTGCTGAGAGCCTGCAGCAATAGCATACACACATGAACCCAAATATAACTTTGCTCTGAGCTACAGACCAAACTCATCTTACCTCTCTCACCTCACCTGCCTCCCTGCCCTTACGGAGGTATCTAGTTCAGCCTTCTCCATATCATGTTCTAGCACAGAGATGGCTCTCTAGGAAAGGACTGCAAAGGCTTTGGGGCATAAGACAGAAGAACAGAGATCCACAGTCCTTTCTGATGTCCCTCTGTGCAAATCTCCTACTGATCAGAAAATGCTTGTAGTGCTAATAATACAGCTCATTGAGGGTTTGTGCAGCATCAGTCCACATGCTGGGCTACTTCTGAGATGCCACTATATTCTTGACAAAAAAAGACCAAGACTGACCTTGGTGTCTCATTTCCAAAGCTAGCTGGAGAACCCGTGTCTGACTGATCAGATGAAATGGAAACTGCTACAGAACTGGGGCATCAACTGTACAGGAAAGCATAAACACAAATTCAAAGACCTCGGCAGTGCTGGTGGCAAGGCTCTCTGCAGGCCAGTCCAGCCTCCCCTTCACTGCAGCACCAGAAAAAGACAATAGTGGCTTTGCATGGCTGGGACTAGAAAACCCCAAAGAACGAAGATCCCAGATCCCACATGACCTCCTGTCATACAGGAGTTTATCCTCATGTCCAGTGTTTACCTCCAGACACACCGTGGCAGCTGTCACTTGCTGTGCCATCTGTCACATCCAAGAAAAATTTAGCTGTACCATCTTTAACTTTCCCTTCCTACAGTGATATGCTGCTAACAGATCTTCACGGTCTCCATACCACCAAACTCAACCAGTCTCCCTAACCTTTACTCCTAAGCCATAACTGAAATTCCCTGCTATAGAAAATGTCCCTGACTCTTTCTTGCCTGCACATCCCTCTTCCCAGCCAGACAAGGGTGTGAATATCCTCTTTTTTCCTACCTTACAGGGTTCAGGTTAAAACCTTCTTCTGCTTCTTTCTTCACATCCCACTGGAGTGCTTCCTGGATGAGGTTCCTCACCAACTCAGCATCAGTGCTGGGTAGGCCAGGCACAGCCTCCTGCAGCTTCCGCAGGACTGTCAGGTATTTGCTCTCCATCTGGCAGTTTCGTGCTTGCAGGCAGGCACACTGATGGGGAAACAAAAGGGAATGAGCTGGCTCCTTGATGGTTCTTCCTGTGTTGCCACTGCTTTCTATTGGTCTGTATGTAGAATGAAGACTCCTGCCACAGAAAACATCCAGCAGCTTTCCACAGTCAATGGAGTCTGCAGCTGTGAATGAATCACTGAACCACTGTGGTCTGTGAACAAGCACAAGCTGCAAGAGGAAGACCTGCTACAGCATCACCTATTTGAGCTACTGGGTTGCATCAGTGGATGGCCATATCACAGCCATCTCAGCTCAGGACATAACCAAAGAGCCATCACTGCAGCTGAGTTCTCTGCAGGCTTTTTCTCTCCTCCTCAGAGAAGTCCCCTACTGCACACTGAACTGTATCTTGACAAAGCACACTGCTCCTGGGACTGAGCTATGACCATACCATTTTTAGGGTATGTGGTAGCACCACAGACAAGGTGACCACATGTCCCTCAGCAATCCTAGTCTCATGGCACAGATAAACAACTTCTCTCAAGCACAGGATACCCAGTTCCTGCCATCATATTGCAGACTTGAAAAACAAAAAAAAAAAGAGTAATGAGGACTGTTATCCACTCTCCACCGGTGGAGAATTGAGCCACACAGGTGACAATGTCTCACAGGAAGCTCAATGAAGACTCCTGCTCAGTGGAAGCAGCAGTTGTAAATAAAAAAAAGAAACCACAGAGAGAATTAGACTGCATGTAGTGGTGACAGAAAGGAACGTGGGATACTGTTATACTATTACTTTACTCATCCTTTTGCTTCACACTGACCATGTTTATCTGATTACTTCCTTTCTGAAGGTTATGGCAGTTTCACGATCAGAGAAAGGCAGTAAGTTAGAAGGTAAGGCAGAAGGCAAACAAATGTAAGAATGGAAATAACACTTTGGAAGTAGCTTTTTTTCCCTGCTCCAGACTCCAAAGCTGTGGAAACACACTTTAAACCTGGGGAAGTAAAACCTAGGGAGAACCCACAGAACAAATGCCAGCACACAGCATCAGTCTGAGAAAGGGATTCAGGACCAGAATCACACCAGAAGTGTGCAAGTAATCAGGTCATGCACACTTAAAATAGCTAGAAAAAAAAATGGAGCTTAAGAAAACACAAGAACTGCAATCTAGCTGCAGGACCTGAGAGTACTGCTTGTTGGCAGTGCCAAGCCTGGTAGAGATATCAAGATTAGATGGAGACAGGGCTCAGACAGTCTGCCAGCTCTCAGGAAAATTTTTTTTGCTCCCTGCACTTAGTGTTGCTTTGTTTATTTGTATCCAAAAACATAGCTGAAATGCAGAAATCTGGGTTAAGTTTCAGCATCCTTAAGTCTGAGCTTTCCAGGTGTTTCACGTTTATTGAAGAGTAAAATTGATCATGTCTAATTTGGGAAAAACACACAAAGCAGGAAAAGGGTAGCACTGAAAAAACACACTGGGGAGAAGTGTTATTCCTGTTGTGGTTTGGACAAAAATTCATTTCACTTTGGAAAGAAATTAGTTAACATTTCTCACCAAGGGAGAAAATGTCATTTTGCCTTACCTTCATCAGAAGGGCTTTTTCATTCTCAGCAACTCTTGTCCAGAGCCGAGTAACCTGGTGGATCTCTGAGTTGAGGAACTGGTTCTGAGTTTTGTAAGCATCAATATCATCCTGCCAAAAAAGAGAAACAGTCACACAAGGAGAGTTTTTGAGGGGCCAGCAATCCCCTCCCAGTTCAGAGACTTCCATTTTGAGCACTGTCCAAAGGACAAAAAACAATGTCAACAATTTTGTGTTTTGGAGAGAAGACAGACTCCCCAGGACACATACTGGCTACAAAGAAAATAAAGCCACAATATTAAATAGGAGAGTTGCACATAGACAAGACACTTGCAAATGCCAAGTGCACTGCATGCATGTACTTAGAAAACACAGAGACATGGGTGATATAAAGCTAGATAAGCAAGATAAGTAAGATGAAGAATGTATGTGTTTGTTCTATTTAAAAAAAAATATAGCACAACTCTTAGCCCCATGGCTGAGAGCAAAAACAATTGCTCTCCCGCAATGCAGTAAGTGGCTCTTCTGGCAATTCTCCAGCCCACACTAACTGGTCATTATAACTGTGCATGTAGTGACATACAAAAGGCTGGGTTTGAAAGAACCAGGAGATTTTGGAAAACCGTTTGCAAGAAGGAAATGCAGAGGAATAAAGGCAGTGAAGGCAGCAAGTGAGACTGCAGCTGTGAAACAACAGTGAAGATGCAGGCACCGAATGGTGACACAAAGTCAAACAAAACAGGTTATGAGCTGGAGCTGAAACTTACTCATCTGCTTTTGAACACCCAATCACCTATTGATATTAAGTGCCCTTCCAGCTTGCCTTTGGTTTGGAGACAGATGGAGCAACTGGCAGAAGTACATTCAGTGTTTCCCACAAGGAACACCCTCCTACTGAATGTGAGGGCACAGAAATGGGAGCTCCAAAATGACCTGTGCTGTCTCACCCACCTTCAGGTGCTCAATCTCCTCTTGCTGCTTATTCAATGTCTCTGCAGTGACAGTGTTGGCTTCTTGCAGGGGGTCAGAGAGCTCTCGGGCCTTCTGGTCTCTCAAGGCCACAATAACTTCCTGTTTGGCACGGTTCTTCTCCATCAGGAGCTGTACATGCTCCTTGAGTTCCTGAATGTGGCTGTCTCTCAGAGACAGTATCTGCTCCAGCTCCTTCTTTTCTTGCTCAAGAGCTTCCAGTCGACTGGTGAGATCTGCAATTTGTCTCACTTTGTGGCGCACCAGCTCCAGTCTGTCCTTATCTTCTGATGCAGTGAGATACATGCTAGATACTCGCTTCTCCTGCTGGGCTGCCTCCAGAGCTTTGTGGAGAAGTTTGACCAGCTCCTGGAAAGGGAATGCAAAGCCATTATATTTCACAGTGCTGCCTAAAGCAATAGCAGCACAGGTAGCACAGACTCAAACCAGTAATAAGGGAACACTGAAAGGTCCTCAGGATCTTGAATTTGACTTCTTTTGCTTGCTTTCAGAAGCAAAACTAAATGAAGTAATCTGTAAATCACAGTGCACCCTCAGCAGAGAAGCTGTGCTCTCAGAGCTGGGCCTGAAAGGTCTCTGCAGCAGGCCACAGATAGACTTGGCTTCAGGTGCACTGCTAACAGACAAGCTGCAGCTCACACTGTCTGAATTCTGACTTCTTACAGTCATCCTCCTTGGAAGGCCCAAGGCTGGAGTCAGCAGTGTGGTAAAATAGGAGGGAGGGAAATAATGCTGTTACTAGAATAGTGCTGCCAGAAGGAAACTGATGAATCCATTTTAACCTTCTCTCTGCCAAAGCCCTCTATCACTCCACTCCACATACAGGCACTAAAGCTTCCTGCAGGCACATAGGTGCTGATTCAGGCTTTGCCATCTCAGCCATTTAAGGAAGCAAACCAAGGATGCAATTGATTGATTGCCCACCATGAGACCTGGCTCTCTGGCCTCTTCTGCTGAAAGGGCTGCCAGCATCATTACAGGAGAGCCCAGAATTACTCCCTGCTTGTGTGGAAGAACAATACCACTAAGGAAAGAAGCCCTTGCAATGACCCATGTGCTGACTGCCACTGTAAAATCACCTCTTAATGGTGGATGGATGTTCAAAAACAATGATCTGCTGTTAAGGTCATGACTCAGAGTGGCAGCTGCTGCCAGTGTCATGGCACATATTCAGGCCTGCATTTCATACCTTCATTGAGCAGCAGAGATGTGCCAGCCAGACACATCCAGAGCACACCTGGATTTGCTTTACCTCCCTTTTCCAGTCCATCTGCTAGGTACACTTCCTAGCAATGGCTGAAGGATAGCCCATTCTCCCTTGCAGTGGGCACAATCAGGCATACACCAGGGGGTAACACCAGGAGCTTCAGCTGGTCCCTATGAGTGCCTGCTGAGCACTTCTCAGCCTAACACCAAGGTACAAGGGAGTCCTTGTGTCCAGTCCCAGGGCCTTGCCCTTAGAAGCACCAGACTCTTCATTGTGCTCACCTTCTGTGACTTGACTTCCTCTGTGAGGGTCAGGATCTGTTGCTGTAGGACGCTCACTTTATCCATTGAGTTCCTCTCCCTGGACATTTCTTCAGGCAAGCCTGAGAAGCCACTGCTCATCCACCTGCCCTTCCTAATCCAGTTCAGCCTGGATTCCAACCTTCCATCCTCCAGGATTCCTTCCTTAACTGAAAGGAAATAGGATAAATTTACACAGAATTTGTTGCTACTATGGGTTCCTGAGTCTTGATATTAGGGAACTCACAACAGCTCAGCAGAGAAAAGTGACACAGAACTCAGAAAACTGAATTGCTAGTATCCATAGGGTGCCACTGCACAGACAGTATGGATCAGCCAATCACCTCCAGATTTTAAAAAGCCATGATATTTCTACCTTGCACCCTACCCACCTATCTTGTACACAGGAAGTTACCATCACGGAGAGGTAACTTCCCAAGCAGTGGAGCTGCTGAGCTTTGTCTGTGATGTGCAGCAATTTAACCTGTACCTCAAAAAAATAACAATATGGGCCAGCATCATGAATGATACTTTTGCCTCTGCAAAAGGTTCCAGAGATAGGGGATAGAGAGAGAGAGAGAGGGAGAGAGAGAGAGAGAGAGATAGGTAGATGGAGATCCAGCCTGGAGCACAGTCAAGAGTTGGACTTGTTTTGACACAGAAGGGACCTGAGACAATACGATAGAGTTTTCAGATAGACTTATCACCCTCCCCCTCCCTTTTCTGCTAAGTCTGACTCCTTGTGAGAAGGCATCATACTCAAAACAGCTCACACAGCTCAGTAATAAGCACCTGTACATCCTGCCTCCACTTCTGCCTCTTGTTCCTTATCAGGGATTTCAGGATGCTCCTGGAATTCACTGAAGTTAAAGACATTCCCATTGTTCCCCCAGAGCTGCTTGGAGCCACAGATATTGTAGACAGTGTTTCTGAAACAAGAAAAGATCAAGACAACCTAATGAACCGGAGAAGTCATGGTCAGTGCAGTCAGCAGACACTCAAGTTATTTAATGCCTTACCTCTCCTCATATCCCATCCCTCCTCCCAGAGCATATCTCCTTCATGTGCTGAGAAAATAAACTGTTCAAGGAACTGGTGGATTTAAAGGAAGCAAGGCTGCAACTTGTGTAAATCAGAAAGGTGCCACAAAATCAGTACCAGCACAGAAATGCAAATCAGCTGGAGATCTTTCCCCATGTGCTTGAGCTCTGTCCATAAAGGTATAAGGGTGGACAGAGGGGTCAAAAATAACAGTAAACCAACCACATCACTCCTTTCCCTCTCTCCTTCCCTCTTATTCTCCTTCCTCCCCTTTCTCCCTCCTTCCTTTCCTTTTCTTTGCTCACTGCAGAAATCCCCAGGTGCCAAGAAAAACTCAGCTATCTACAGCACAGCCAAAATATGACTACAGAAGCAGCCACAGATCCTGTGTTCTGAATCACATTTTTGAAAATTGCCACAACAAACTCAATAGACTTCAATGCAGTAAAAAGAACCAGTAACAAAACTGCAATCAGACCAAGAGCCAGTTTGTAACAGCCTCTGTTATCGGATATTACCAGAGGCACCAAGAGATGACTTTACAGCATCATGCAGAACCACAAATGCACAACTATTTTCTGTAAAACCTATACAGAAAAATGAGATAGTTATCTCTCTCAATACAGGTGTTTCCCCTTCTTCTCTTGTGTTGTCCATCAGCTAAAACAAAGCAAGCCCTACAAAAGGGCCTACAAAAAGACTCAGTGAGACCTACAAAAGACTCAGTGTCAGCTACTTCCTAACTGTAAATCAAGTTGGCATTTAGATATTGTTCTCCTTTTGCCTTGTAACTCCACCACAGAAGAGAACACATTTCTGACCACAGAGAAAATATTGGCACATAAGATCAGCAGACCTTCATTCCTGGTAGTCTGGAGCTGGCACTTGTCCATTGCAACTTTCCTACTTTTCTCTACCTCATGCTGCGTTTTGTTTTACCTCTGGGATAGCAGCAAGTCAGGGATCTGATGAACTGAGCTGATATCAGGCATGCTGTGCTCATTAAGACCCAGCCTGATAGCAATAGAGCCTGAAGAACACACAGAACCAGGGGAGCAGTACAATTTGAAGTGCAAAGGAGGCAGTTGTTATTTGTGCTAGTAAAAGCAAGGCTGAGGAGGGAGCAGGAGTTATGCTCATATTATTTTTAATCAAAGTGAAGAGGAGAGAATGTGTGGCCTGCAATATGGTACAGGTGACTCCGTTCCTCTTTGGTCCTATGGGGGATCTGTATTCCTATTGGTATAAGATTGTAGACATAGTAGTGGTGGTAAAAAACTATAGCCAAGCCCCCAGCAAAAATATTTGGCAAGTGCATGGCTACCTACCACACCTGTCGTCAGTTAAAACATTTTTTATTATATGTAAATAAGCAATTAGGAGTCTCTTAGAAGACACTGATGAGGGCTGCATTTATGCAACTGCAACTGCCCAGCACTTGTCACCTGTAGCCCTGATGAGCTACACAATTCAACAGCAGACAGCAACATCATTGTAAACAGTGGAATATTCACATACTTGAAACTCAGCAAGGAGTAGCAAGCTGTAGGGTGTCAGGCCATATTACAGGCTCAAACATATTTTGCTTGGAGTTCATTTGCTTGGAGTATTAGAGAGCACACCTGGGAACTGATAAAAGGCTTCTATCACTAATCTACTGAGTACAGCTCACCCTGCCCACGTGCACTTGCACAAACAATATGCAGACGCATCACAGCGGTTATGAAAAAACACTGACTATCCTGAAGAAAGTTTAACCAAGCTCTAGGTCTGCCACCACTATCTTTGCTAAGAGAGACAGATGATGTGAAATGAATTGGACAAGGGGGAGGTTAAAGACTCTCTGACAGGAAGTTCACTGATGCCTGAAAAATCCATCAGAAAGCTGCTTCATGATTTTTCCACTTAGGCGAGGGTCTTATTTTACACAATGCAAGGAAGGCACAAAGCATCAGGCCAGCACATCAGTGGCACTGCAGCTCTCCTCAGGCACTTACTGTATCTCTGTCCAAGGGTGCTTAAGGGAGATGTTCTGCAAAGCAGTAGATGTTTGGGGTGCAGGCAAAGATGCTGCCTTTAAACCCACTGCTTCTGTTGGTGTTTTCACCGGAGGCAAAAAGTCTTCATTGTCAACAACATCTGTGTAAAACCAAACCAGGACACAGAAGCAAGTGAGCAAGACAGAATCCCATTGGACTTGACTCTTTCATGTAACATGAGAGCCATAGCAGTTTTGTGCAAGTATACATTCCATGTTCAACTGGCCAGGTGGAACAAGAGCAGCAGAGCAGGTTTCTTTAGTTTTAGGTCAAATTACAGAAGGTTCCAAGTACAAATAGTGTAATCTATGCAAGGACAATCAAGTAACTTCATTTTTAGATGAGAATGGCTAAGCTTAAACAATTAAACTTTTAACTGCCTAAGGTAAAAAAGAAAGAAGCTGCTGCTGTTCTTTTTCCACATCTCAAACCAGTGCTTGATAGTTTCAATGCCCTGATAACACTCCACAAACAGTTTGCTACCAAATTATTACCTGCTGCAGCAAAATGCCCAGGTAGCATTTTACAGCAGACACTTGCTAGGGATTCTTTTTTTTCAAACAAAATGTGCATCTAGTCATAAGTGAACAGGTGGATAACCTCCCCTGATCTACCAGCCTGTGTACTCCCACTGCTAGGAGTGCACACCTTTGTTGCACCACTGCTGAAAAAAAATCTTGCTTGCTTAAGTTCCACAGACGTCTCAAGAGGAAAAGCATATACATGTGCACACCACGTGCATAAGGAAAATCAAGAGGGAAATCATGATCAAAAGATACCTGAGCATCTCCATCCCCATGATGTGGATTAGGAGATTGCCCTTTCACAATCATTCATAGTAAAACCAGAAGTTCCAAACATCAAACAAGCATGGATAGTTGGCACCTGCATTTAAAAACTGGCCAAAACCTCTTCCCACTTATAGACAAGGAGAACCATTCACCACTGAGGGGCTGAAAGGAAAAGAAAAACTGACATATGCAACACCTACTTGTTCTGCCAGCCAGAGATTCATTCACAAGCTGGGAGCTGCCCACAGGAAATCTGCGCTGAGCGTTGCAGAAGTCCCAGCGTCTCATTTGCAGCTGTTGAAGCCAGTACATCATTGCCTGTTTGCTGATTGCCTAACATAACACAAAACAGGAAGGGGAGTAGTCTCCTCAGGATGAGACACATCCTGAAAAGCCGACCAACACTTCACAGAAACACTTTGCTGGCTTGACCAACAAGTCAGCAGAAATAAAGGCCAGCCTATGCCATATTCTCTGGCCCTGACACTGATTTGAGAGGATGGAGTAAATCTTCAGCATGATCTTAGTAACAGAATCTCAGTGGACCACTGATTTCACTGAAAAACAGTTTAGTGGTTTACTATACTCCAAGGCTAAGCAGAAATGTCATAATCATTTTTGCCAGGGAACACCTACAGAGCTTCCAAATACCAATTTTCAGAGAGATAAAAATCTCGCAAATGTTCCTACTGCAGCAAACACTTTAGACAGGGAAGCTAATTCCTGTTCAGCAAATTACATGTGGACTGCAGCACTCTGTAGTGATTTTAATTCAGCACCCAGTTCAGCTTTTACTTCTGTTTAACAACAGCTCTCTCACAGGTAACGGAGTCTCACAGGTTGCCAAAACAATACAAGAAATTTAGGTACAAATGGTCACAGTCCAGGCTAGGAGGACTAAAGTGAAACTCAAGCTAAAAGGTATCTTAGCAGATACGTGTCTGTCCTGATTGGGGATGTTCCACAGCAGCTGCCACAAGAAGATGCTGCCCCTTACCTTCAAAGTAAAAGCTCTGCTTCGTGTTCTGATCTCAAAAACTCCTTCCCCATTTTCCGCTTTGCAGTCAAAGCTGGCACTGGAGATATCAATAGACCCTAAGGGGTTGATGTCCTGTGCAGTTCTGTAGTATAGTAAATGACATTTGTTTTCATCATAAGAGAACCACCGAGACTTCCAGGTCTTGATTGGCCCCTTGACTCCCAGTTTATTTAAATAGCCACAGAGTTTTTTTCTGGATGTTTCTTTGCTGGGTTTCAGCTGTACATTTTCCAGTTCTCCAGAAGAGGAAAGCATGTCTTTTTCTCTCACTGAGCTGCTGTTATTTTCTGGATTCGACTCCAACAAATTGTCTGGAGTATCAAGGGAACAAGCTCCACTTTCTGGTCCTTTTTCCATCTCTTTCAGGGAATATTCTCAGAAGCGGATTGAAATTTCCCTAGATAAACAAGTAACAGCAGATCTCATCACCACTCCTGTAGAACCTGCAGCAAACAAAAAAGGAGGAATATAGTCAGGTCTGGCATATGACTAAAAAAACATTCCTTAGCTTTCAAACAGTTCAGGCAGAGTCTCTGACTTCTACTTTTTGGTCACTGTTCCCTGCCTTCCTCACCTCAGATAACCTCTGTGTATGTGTTTTCTCCCCTTTCCATTCCTAAATTAGCCTAAACTAGCAGCCAAGAAACAGCTCTACAATCTCTTGAAAAATAGGTACAGCCTGTGGGCATACCAAATTAATAGCAATAGCCAAGGTAAGTGACGCCTCAGAAAAGTACATAAAGTAGGAGTTGCAGGAAACACAGAAAGATAACAAGACTGAAGGGGAAGGGTGTGTGGACACAGACTCAGGTCAAAGAAATTTCAGGTAAGCGTATCCAGGCATTTCCACAGAATGGAATATTTTTGGCTAATATTTTAAATCATGGTGTCTGGAGAAAAATTCAGCCTTATGCACTATTCTTATAAATCATTTGTGTTAGTTGAGGATTGATGTTAAAAAAGCCTACATGCCATGTGTTAGGTCTCCATCCAGCAGGCCTCATAGGCCTCATATTATATATGAACCCTCATATAGGCCTGGGTTCTCAAGAGGAATGCAATGTACAAGATAAAAACAGAAAAATAAGGCTGGAAAGGATCTCTGGTCTCTCGTTCAATTTCTCTCTACAAAAAGAGCCAACTTCAAAGCTGCAGTCAGGTACTCAAGTCCACATTCAGATGAATCTTCATCATAAGCAAGGATGGCAATTCTTCCATGTTTCCAGGCACTTTTCAAATGCTTAACCATATAGCAGGTGTGAGTTTTTGCTCAGAGCTGCAGGCACCCATAGCCCTTGCATTCTTGCATTAGGAAAATTAACAACACTCCAGAAAAATACGCATAATTTTTTGCAGTTGTTTTTTTAAGAAAGAACATGGTTTAAAGCACAATAAATGAAAATACTTCAGGTCAGAGACAAAGTTATCTGGAGCAATTAGGCAAGAAAATAAATTGTAGCAGTGTTAGTTGCAGGAAACCCAACTGCAGACACAAAACTGAACACAACAGCCAGCTGTGTGACAACAGGTGAATGGAGAATAATACAGTAATAATACAACTCAGAGGTGTTGCCCAAGCTCACACTCTTAGGAACAATTTACCCTCATGACTGAAAGAAGACTTACACATCTCATTGCTGGCTAAGCTACAACTTGTTTATTGCTGCCCCCTCCTGCTTCCCTCACTACCTTTTTAGACATCTCTAGATAATGTTCACCCTTTTTGGAAAACTACTGAACTCTTTCAGCTTCCTCCCCATGTCATCAATCCTGCTGCTGAACAAACACCAGAACAAGCATCCTTCATGAAGGGGATGTTTCAGCTAAGCTTCTAAAACACCCAAAAGCTTTGTTTTCAAGCTAATTTTGACTGGCACAAAGGAACCATCATCAGGAGAAAGAAACAGGCTCAACTCTTCCTGACAGACCCAGAGGTTTTTACAGCAGTATCAGCATAAGGACCTCTGGTACCACCTGAAACTCCATCATAATTCCACCTCTTTCCAGCATGGTGGTCCATGGGTCCACACCACGAACAGGATCCAGAAAATGTTTAGGGTTCAAGCACCAAGTCACAAGAAGACACATTAGATCTGCACTGCAAAGCACTCTAGAGGAGCACTAACCTTGAGAGAAGTCCCTGGAAGTCACCGTCTGCTGGCACAGAGCTACTGCTGCAGGCACCACCAAGGAGGTAACCACAACCTCCAAAACAAATGCAACGGCAACAGAAGAGGGACTTTCACTTCAAGTTCCCTGCGGCCCAGTCGCTGTCTGGAAGCAGAGGTATTTAGCTGAAAGCAACTCTGACACTGACCCATCAATAAAAAGAGAAGATCGGGGTGAGCACCTCCCGAGCCTCTGGTGTGACCAGCGCACGGGACCCCCCCACACCTCCCCGTGCCTCCCCCAGCGCCCCAGCAGAAGCCCCTCCCAGCCCAGCTGCGCGGCGCTGGGGCACCGGGGGTGGCAGCTGGAGCCTGGCACAGGGTTGCGCTGCCCGCCGCGACGAGGACCGGACCCTGACACCGCATTGTACCGCCCGCACCGGGGCGGGGGCACCTCGGCGGGGGTTGGGAGGGAGCTCCGTGCGTCTGGCTGGAGGATGAAAGGGGTAGCGGGTATAGGGGTACCTGCTCCGGGCGCATGGGCTGCAGCAGCCGCCGCCCCGCGCTTCCTGCCGGGCCGGTCTGGCGGCGGGGCCCGGCGGGGCGGGGCGCGGAACGGAGCGGAGCAGGCCCGCAAAAGGCAGTGGGAAGGGGGCAGCGCAGCAAGAGGGGTTTCGAGGCGGTGAAAGGCGGCTGCAACGGCGGCGAAAATAATTATAAATAGATAAATAAATTCTAAAATGACATCTCGGCCAGGCATCGGGTAGAAAATGATTCACCGAAGAGATGTAGAGGACTGAAAGCAAACCCAGAGGGGGACAGCTTAGGGTCTGGAGGGGACCAGCAGGTCCCATCTGCTAGAAGGGATGCACTCCGAGCCCGCAAAACTGGACCCCACAGTGTGAGAGCCACAGCTTGTGCACTTAGGTAGGGAAAACAGGGTAAGGCAAACAAATTTTGCTTGGTAAAAATGGTGGTACTTGGTGCCACAGGAGACTGGAGGCTGGTAGGACTGAGCTGGGCCAAAGGGTCTAGACTGATCCCCGAAAAAGCCTCCAAAAGGTATTGCAGGAAACAGGGGTGTCAGAGACTGCTCCAACCCAGTGCTCCAAGTCCTGGGGGCATCAGGGTGCAGAGCACAGCCAGGCTCACACCCTCTGGCAGCTGCCTCTCTCCTGCCAGACCTGCCAGACCCAGCTGGACTTGGCAGCCAGTGGGTTGGCCTGGGAAGGCACTTCTTACACCTTACCTTCAGGATAAGGAGTCTGTGACTTTAACTTTCTCTGTATGCAGTGGTAACTGGGATGTGATGGTGTGATTAATTTCTGTTGGCTCTGAGCTCAGCCAACTTCACCAACTTTTATCACTGTCTTTAGACATGTTTAGTACCCTACCAGCCATAAGCAAAACTATCCAGAAATCCAGTGGCCCTGCCTTCCACTGGCGTAAGCTAACAAGCTGTAATTGGTTATTGCCACTGTGGCTGCAATATAACCATCCCGCTCCCAATGTTACTTCATACCCTATCACTGAATCACAGAATTACCTTGGTTGGAAAAGATCTTCAAGATCATTAAACCCAGCCATACCCTGACACTGACAAGACCTGAAGTGGCACAGGCATGTGCAACCCACACAGGGAACTGGGCTGGTGAGAAGTCAAAAGCACGGATTTTGTGGTCTAAACCACAACCTCACGTGGCTTACAGACTCAGCATGTGCTGGGTGACTCAGGAAGGTATCTGCAGGACCAGCAGCAATGTCAGCACACACAGAGCGCCGGGGATCCCATCTGACACGGGTGGTGTTACAGCCCTTCGCCCGGCATACCCGCCGGTGCCACGGCTGGCCGGGAGAGATGTTCGCGGAGGAGCTCAGCGCAGCACTGCCCGCAGACTGCAAGAAGCCACCAGCACCCAACGCTGCCGACACTGCCAGCGCGCCTTGGCGCTGGCGCCAGTACCGGGCACAGCATTTTCCGGTGGCCGTTCCGCCAGACCCGCAACAGCGAAGGCGCTGATGCCTCCAGGAGCCCTTGGGTATGATTGGATGCGAAGCGCCCCTGAGCAGCAGGACATGGGCGTTCCCGTCCCTCGCTCCGGTCAGAGCTGCCCCAACCCGCGCCCGGGGCTGCGCAAGCGCCCTCCGCTCACGGCGCCTCCGCCCGCCCGCCCGCGCAGGCGCAGCTCGCACCGCGCATGCGCCGCTCCCTCCGCCCGCCGGCCCGTGGCGGAGAAGATGGCGGCGCCGTGAGCAGCGCGGGCTTGCCCGGCATCTTCCCACCATGAGGAACCTGCGGCTGCTGCGGACCGGCGGCCTCCGCTCCGCCGCCGCCTCAGGCACGCCGCAGTGCTTCTGCGTCAGCGCCGAGCCCGGCATCATCCTCGTGGGCTCCCAGCATGGCCTGGTGGAGCTGGGCCCCTCCGGGGACGCGGTGAGACCCGCCGCCGGGCGTCCTCCCGTGCCTGTCAGGCCCGGGACAGAGCTGTGGTTTCGAAGGAGGCTGCCGGTGCCTGTCGGCGCTCGGGCATCGCTGCAGGAGTGCTGTTAGGGGCGGCTTTGTTCTTCCTGTTGCAGAGCTGGAGTAAAGCCTTGGGGCCTCGGCCAGCGTGGGCGCCCGGCGTTTGTGCGTGGGTGCCCGGCGGCAGCTCGGCTCTGGGCCGCTGGCGGCTGCCCTCTGGTGGGGATGGCTCTTTGGGAGAGGCGTCTGGGGGTGCTTGGAGCCTCCTGCAGCTCCCTGCTACCGCTTGGCCGGCCTCGTGGGGTCTAGGAAGTTGCCCGTGAAGCTGCTCTGTGATGTTGGTGGTTACGTTGGTGGTGCTTTTGAAATGCTGTATCTGCCTTCAGGAGGGTGGTTCTGTTTCACGCTGGTCATCCCTGTGGTCTAGTCTGAAGCGTGATACTTCAAACATTGTAATCACAGATAAAACTGACACAACAGAAGGGTACAGGCAAAGGGATAGTGAGGAGTGCACGAAGAAGCTTTTGAAGCTGTGATCCAGGAGAGAGAAAGAACCCCACAGCATTAGTAAAGAAATTGCTGTTGATTCATTAATTTCCCTTAGAGCTGGGTTACAGTGTTTTATCTGGAAACACTGCAACTTCGAGGCATCTAATTCCTTCCATATGTTCATATCTGAAGTTAGCTGACAGAAGAAGTTCTGGGCTTTTCTGCAATCTCATTTTTAAATAGGTGTTTTCTGAAAATCTCTACTGTGGTCTGTTTGTGAAAGCTGTGAACTTAAATTTTTTAGAACTAAAAATAATTCTGAAGCTCATTTGAAGTTGCTACATATGGCAGCTTCTTTTTGGGGGGGATTATTTTGGTTTTGTTTGTTTTGGGGGGATGGTATTTCAGACCTTTATTAACGTGTTTTCCCTGATAATAGGGTGTCTAAGACATTCATGCAACTAAGCTAGAAAGAGATACTTTAGGTAAAACTTTCTTGTTTTACTGTATCTATTCACATCCAAATGACTTTCCTCTTATTTTTTATTTTCTTTATGTTGTGTCTGTAAAGTCTGTATCATTCCTTTAAAATATTGGGACGGTTTAAGCAGCTACCCATTCACCTCTTAATATTGACACTGTGGAGAAATATGAAAAAGAGGTTGAAAGATTACTAGAAAGACACATTGGAAGCTGCAGTTTTACTACTTACTATTTGCTCTGTTATGTGAGTTTTCTCATTGTGCAGAAATTTTAACAAAAGAGCACTGTCACCATTTGCTATGGATAAATACAAATAAGAACGTACACACTGTTTCCTGGTGCCATTCCCATACTCACTCCTCTTGTGTCATGCTTTGTGTAATGTAGGATGAAATATACCCATGAGTGTTGTTTTGTTCTTTCTGCAAAAAATCTCTGTGAGGTGATGTGTAGTTAGTAAGTCGTGTGTCTCTCTGTGTCAAGGTGACAAGAGAAGTTTCCCTGACTGCGGAGGGTTTCATGCCCGAGGATGGAAGTGGCTGCATCGTGGGTATTGAAGATCTGCCAGAGCAGGAGTGTGTGTGTGTTGCTACAGCAGCTGGAGACATCCTGTTGTGCAATCTCAGCACCAAGCAGGTAATGTGACAGGAAAGACTCAACAATACCAAGGGATTTCAAAGGATAACACTGTTCAGATTTCTTTAGGGAGCAGTTGTATGGTTACTACATACTAGGCTGCAGCTGGTCTCCCTTTTCTTGGCAGATGAGCTGATTTATTGTGAAAGACTTGAGGAGAATTCAGGACAGAATATACACTCCATAAGAGAACTGGAACTGAAATAGTGGCTTTCCTGTCCACAGCCCTAGTCCTGTATGTTTGCTTAGGGGGCTGTTGTCACACACCCTGCAGCACAGGATCCACTAGACAGTTTTACAGGCTATAGATGAGAATAGGTAGTGAATAAAGTCATCTCTTCACAGTTCGTTGTGGGTCAATACAGAGCACCATGCTGACATGACCTAAAAGGAAAAAGTGTTGTGTGTCATGATTTGAAGAACATTTGGAATAAACAATGCCCTAGAAAACACTTAAGGGAAACTGAAGTATGTTATCTGAGTATACATGGCAGGAGCTCGGACACGTGCTTTCTATTCCTTCTTGAGCATCAGGTTTGTACAGTCTTCAGCAAGACACTTAAACATCACAGCAGCACCCTCTGAAATCTGCATCACCTCCCACAATACTAGCCCAGCAGTGCAGGTGTAGGTAAGCATTGAGACAACAGTAGCCTGGCTGGGTTAGTTGTCAGATTTTGCTTATTTGCAGCTCACCTGTTTTGGTTCATGTCTGGCTTTGATTCACAGATGCTTCTTGAAAGTATAATCAGATATGTCAGAAAACTGTGTCCTAAATTGCAACTTAAAATACATTATAAGGGAACAGAGATTAATTGAAGATGTGATGTGTGAGATTTTTCTTGAACTGATGTATGGGTCAGATTTGAGGTTTAACTTCAGACGCTTTATTTCAAGGTTTCAGCTTTAAAAGTGTCTTCTTTCGGTGCAGTCTGGGTACCAAGAAAGAAGTCTTGAAGGTTACTCTGCTTGTTCTGAAACATTTTACGTGTGGGTCATGGTTATTTTGCTCACTGGTGCTCAGTCCCACTTCATGAACTTGAAAAGATTGTGACACCCAAGCGTAATTGTTTGGATGGTATCATCTTGCTATTTATCACAATTGTTCTGTTCCATGACTTTTGCAAAGTGCATGATGCAAGTTCTCTGCCCTCTGCTATTGCTTATATACTCATGATGGCCCAGTAAAACAGGCCCAGTTTTTCATGAACTTTGAAGTTAGTGCAGCTGTACACAGTTGTCAAGTTTAGCATGCATAAACTGATCAGAGTTATAATGGTGCCCCTTAACCGCATGTTGGAATTCTCTAGGTAAGAACTATTATGTCTTTGTTTTGTGACTTCAGTATGTTTACCAATGTAACCACAGACCCAACATGGCAATATTAAGCACTAACACTAAACATGCTGACTGAGTTGCAGTGTAAAGCTCTTGCTAAAACCATATGGTAGAAAATTATAATCTCTAGATTATCTGAGCTCTCATACATAAACATCTCTAGTTAGAAATGTTTATTTCATTCAACACAAAGGGTAAAGTAAGATTTGTGGCTTAGAATTCAAGAAGGAGAGGATTTCTCTGCCTTGGTGACTGAATGCATTTGTGCTGGGATGGTGCTGCACTGGTGCTCCTGCACTTCTGTGATCTAATTTGGTCTTGCAGGTGGAATGTGTCGGAAGTGTGGACAGCGGTCTGAGTACCATGAGCTGGAGTCCTGACCAAGAGCTTGTTTTGCTTGCAACAGGTATCAACAACAGCATGTAAGCTCTCTGCTTTTAGAAGTGAAACTCACCATGGCCGAAATATAAAGCACAGTTCAGTTTAAGACAGAAGAAGCAAAAAGTGAAGTTTTGAAATTGAGGCTAAGACTTACAGAGAAAAACCTCACTTGATCATATATATGAGACTTAATTTCACGATCAGCAAGGTGTTTTGGTGATTCAGGCAGAAGCTGTTCAGGCCCAAAAAGCTGAGTTTTATAGAACAGTAATTAAATAGTAATAAGATCTGAAAAAATTCAGATCTTTAACCAAGGAAATATATTTGATCTTGCTTCCAAAACACAGTAACTCCTGCTTTATATCCCCATTTGGTTTTTCAGTAACAACCCAGCTCCTTGACTCCTAGTGCCTGAGATGTTTATTTTTCATGTGCAGGGCATGGCTTTTTCCCTTACTGAACATCTAAGGTTCTTGACAGCCTATCACCTGCATGACAGGATCCTCCAGCAGAACCTTCTACTCCCATTTATGTGTCATCTACAAAGTTGTCAGGTTCCTGTCCTTCATGTCATTAGTGAATGTGTTAAAAATTGTCTCTAGTGCTCAGGGGCATGCCACTAACGACATGATAGTGGTGAGACTGAACAAGGTTGTCCAGGGAAGTTGTAGCTGCCCACTCCCTAGAAGTGTTTGGGGCCTGGTTGGATGGGGCTTTGAGCAACCTGGTTTCATTGGAGGTGTCCCAACCTTAAAGTGATCTTTAAGGTTGCTTCCAACCCAAACCAGCTGACCTCAAGCTGAACTTTTTGCCATGGATAGCAAGCTATTGCTCTTGGCACTTTGCTGGTTTTCAGTCCATTTCACTGTCCTTTCTTTCATCTATCCCATCCTTCAGGAGTTTGTCTTAGGTGATATACTACATTGTCAAAAGCCATAATAGGATCAATATGAATGGCATCCACTAGTGTCCTGATATCCACAAGATATCTCATTATCCAAGGCTATCAGCACAGGCATGATTTCCCCTTCGTAAATCACTGCTGACTGCTCCCAGGTCACCTTGTCCTTCATATGTTACAAGAAGTAGAAGTTACAGGTACTTATTTTGAAGGCAGAAAGAACTTTCTAAGGTTAGGCCAGGAAGCATGTTTTTGAAGAGAAACCTGAAAGTGCCTCTTCTGTGCCAGCTGGAGATTTTCTGCTTTGAAAGATGTTTTCTCTTTAGTATATGTTACTATTAGAAATATATCTATATTCATAACAGAGCAATAGGAGAACACTCAGATTTTATTTACTGGCAATACCATTACAAATACTGTATTTAATGTCTACCCTACAGGTCAGCAAACACTTATCATGATGACGAGGGATTTTGAACCAGTTACTGAGAAGCACATCCATCAAGATGAGTTTGGGGAAGGTGAGATGTGCACTAAAATGAACTTGTTCAAATTGTTGTCATTGGTGTGTTCTAAGCGTGTAAAAAGTAAAGAATTGGAGCTTGCTGAGCCCCAGGTTACATTTTAGACTATAATGCTTCTGGGCAGTTGAAGGGGAGCACCAATAATTTACTTGTCAGCATAAATTCAAGTATATTCCCTGTACTAGAGGAGTTTCTTGGGTATGTAAATTTTCTGCAGGTTTTTAGAGTTACACTGCGATGGAAGGTGTGGCTTGTTTGGACCTGTGATGTTTACTGTGCAGAGTTGTGCTGTAAATCTCCCACTACAGTGATTATTTCTTCTTCAGGAAAACTTGTTGCTCTTGGCTGGGGTAAAAAGGAGACACAGTTCCATGGATCAGAGGGAAAACAGGCAGCGCATCGCAAACAGACGGTATTATACGAGTTCTCTTATGTTAGGCCCATGCTTCTCTCTGGGAAAACATGCTTAAAGAGGGTTTCTGTTATTCCTGTGGTGCCAGTTTGACACTGTCTTCCTGGTAATTGTCCTCATTACACTTCTTCTGTTTGTTTCTCTTGTACCTGAAATACCGCATTTTTATCCTCCTAATTCAAGACATCACCTGGGAGGAGGTACTTAGAGGACTTTTCATAAACAGCTCAAAGCAAGAAGATTTGCAAGTCCTAGTGCTTGCAGAATTAAAGCCACCCTTAAATCAGCACAACAAATCTTGGCAAACGTCTGCTGTATTCTAAAGCATTAGCATGATGTTGTGCTGAGAGAAGCATAAATAACAGTAGTTAGAACTCCCAGCAGCAGTAGAAAGGTTTGGTCTACTGAGCAGCACTCTTCATGAGATGTGGTACCATCTGCCTGCACATTTTAACTCTTTTCTCCTTTATCTGATACTTCCTTGTTTGAGTCTTGTTTTGTCTAGTTTTTATTTGGTAAAAAGTCAGATAACTTTAAACACTCCACTGCTGGATTTTTCTTCCTGTGTTTGTTTCAAAATTAAAACTGTCTGCTGAAACCTGGCGGTTTAAAGTGCAGAGTCATGAAATGTGGCCTGTTCCAGAATTATTATTAAGATGGACAGGATAAGGCTTGGCTGTATCTGTAAGAATATGCCTGGTCTGACAGAGTTGGAGAGGAACTTTTTAGAAGGGCATGTCAAGCCAGGATGAGGGGTTTTAAGCTGAAAGAGATTTGACATTAGGAAGAAGTTCTTCACCGAGTGTGGTGAGACATTGGAACACGTTGCCCAGGGAGGCTGTGGATGCCCCACCTCTGGAAGCATTCAGGGTGAGGTTGGAGTGGAACCTGGTCTAGTGGAAGGTGTCCCTGCCCATGCAGGGGCATTGGAACTGCGTGATCTTCAAGGTCCTTCCAACCCAAACCAGTGTATGTTTCTGCGATAAATCTTGGAACAGCTGCCTCTTCTATTGAGCCTTTTTCTTTTTTTTTCCATTTGTTTTGTGCTGGAAAGAACCTGTTTGCCTTGAAGAGTTCTACTTCTCATCCCACCTCCTGTCTGTCCTACAGCCTGCCTGGATGCAATGCCTTTCTTGTCCTTCTCCTCCCAAGAGGCTGTCACTCCAGGCATCAGTCATGAGTAAACCCTGATTCAGCCTTGTGTTCAGCTTATGCACAGCTGGTCCATAAGCAGAGACCTTGGTGGAGGAGAAGGGTAGTGTGTGGTAATGTGAATAGTCATACACACTTGCAGGAGGAGCAGGCTGACTTTGCAGACAGTTGTAATTCTGTTTACTGAGATAACATTCTGAGTGATTAATTTTTTCACTGTGCAGCCTTAGTATTTTTTAATGGATTGATTTCATGCCAAGGCTCTTGGAATAGCTGAGCTGCAATGCAGTCTGCTTAGACAAAGACAGCAGTTGCCTTACAGCGTTTTGATGCAACTTTTTTTCTGTGACTTCAGGAAGTGTCACCTACTTCAGCCTGGGATGATGGCAGGCCTCGGGTGACATGGAGAGGAGACGGGCAGTTTGTTGCAGTGAGTGCTGTCTGTCCAGAAACAGGTAAGGGACCAAACCTTTTTGAAATACCAACACGTGTAAGAGTGTCTTTAAGCAGAAGTTTAAGAAAGGAAGGCAAGGACTGTTTGGCACTTGTGGTCTATTGGCCACTTGAAGCAAGGGTGAGTTGAGCTTGTTAGGTGCTCTTTTCTCTATCTTGTTGTTCTGAGAGGCATTTTACAGACACGCTCTTTGCAGTTTGGTTTTTCATCCAGTGAGAAGCCAGCAGAGGTTCCTACAGAGTAGTTACCACCCAAACTGCTTCTTTTACCACTGTTAAATCACTACTCAAGCTCTAGTTTCTGATGGGCTTCCAGTGCCAAATAGATTAATCTCTTTGGATTGCCATATCCGCTGTTCCTCATACAAGCAGTCTTGCCTCATACACTGTTGTTTAAATACTGGTAATACTTTTCCCTAAAGCCACAGAGGTGATGAGTGCATGCATTTCTTGTAAGGCTATAATTTGTATGTCCCCTGATAGATTCAAAGTGCTCAGTAATATTTACTGGACAACATACTGAACTGCACCAAACTGCACTGCTATTTTTACTTCCAGATTAGGGAGGATATTGCTCTTACAGGGAGATTTTAACATTTCTGTGTTTAAAGTAGCAGAGAGAAATGGCTATGACTGAGATGCATTGGACTGAAATTTCTGCTCAGTTCTTTTAGTGTCATTCATTTACTAAGGGAGAACTGCCTGAGACAGAACACGTTCTTGTACCTCTTAAGGGGTACAAGAGAAATCTCCTTTTTACTCATGTCAATAAGAATTCCTAATTCTCTCATAGAATTAGAGAAGTCTTTTCCCCATGCTTTGTTACACCTTTGTCTCACTGTTGTCTCAATCTGTAGGTGCTCGGAAGGTCAGAGTATGGAACCGAGAGCTTGTTCTGCAGTCAACAAGTGAGCCCATCTCAGGATTAGAGCAAGCCCTGTCCTGGAAGTGAGTAGCAAAGCAGTCTGCCTGCTGGCACCAGGTTGTTGCTTTTTTAGAATCATAGAATCCTAGAATGTCATGAGTTGGAAGGGACCTTGAGAGGATCATCCAGTCCAACCCCCCTGCCAAAGCAGGATAACCTAGGGCAAGCCACACAGGAACACACACAGGAAGAGAAGGAGACTTCAGAACCTCTCCTGGCAGCCTGTTCCAGTGCTCTGTCACCCTCACAGTAAAGAAGCTTCTCCTCATGTTTGTGGAACTTCCTGTGTTCTATCTTAAAGCCATTATTCCTTGTCCTATTACTGGGCACCACCAAAAAGAGATTGTCCCCCTCCTACCCTCAGATATTTTTTTTTCCAATTATCATCATCGTCATATATTTATAGACACTGTTAAGATTCCCTCTCAGCCTTCTTTTCCCAGTGCTAAACAGCCCCAGTTCTCTCAGTCTTTCTTCATAGGACTGATGTTCAAGTCTCTTAATCATCCTTGTAGCTCTCCATTGGACTCTCTACAGTAGAACCCTGTCTCTCTTGAACTGGGGAGCCTAAAACTGGATACAGTATTCCAGGTGTGGTCTCACCAGGGCAGAGTAGAGAGGGAAGAGAACATCCCTACATATGCTGGACACTTTTCCTGGTGCTCCCCAGGATACCATTGGCCCTCTTTTCCCCAAGGGCACAGGGAGACCCATGGGGAATTTACTGTCCATTAGGACTCCGAGATCTTCCTCCATGGAGCTGCTTTCCGTCAGTACATCTCCTACTCTGTACTAGTGGTTGATATTATTCCTACCCATGTGCAGGACTCTGCATTTGTCTTTGTTGAACTTCATGAAGTTCACTTTTGCCCAGCTCTGCAGCCTGTCCAGATCTCATTGGATATCAGCACAGCCTTTTGGTATATCAGCCACTCCTCCCAGCTACGTATCAACAGCAAACTTGCTGAGGGTACACTCCATCCCCTCATCCCCTCATCTTCATCATTGATGAAGATACTCAATAAAACAGGACCCGCTACTGATCCCTGGGGAACACCACTGGCCACAGGCCTCTGACTTGACTCTGTGCCACTGATCACAACCCTCTGAACTCTGTTGTTGTGCTACAGGTATCAGTCCACCTCACAGTCCAGTCATATATCCCACATTTCTTAAGTTTTGCTGCAGGGGTGTTATAGGAGACCCTGTCAAAAGCTTTACTGAAATCAAGGTATATGACATGCACTGCTCTTCCGTAATCTACCCAGTTGGCCACACCTTTGTAGAAGGATATTAGGTTAGTCAAGCAAGATTTCCCCATAGGAAATCCAAGTTGGCTACTCCTGATAACCTTCTTTTCCTTCAAGTGGTCAGAGATGGCCTCCAGAATGAGCTGCTCTATCACCTTTCCAGGATGGAGGTGCAGGTCTGTAGTTGCCTGGGCCTTCCTTCTTGTTCTTTTTGAAGACTGGAGTGACATTGGCTTTTCTCCAGTCCTCAGGCACCTCTCCTGTTTGCCAGGATTTTTCAAAAATGATGGAGAGTGGCTCAGCAACACCAGCCAGCTCTCTCAGCACACCTGGCTGCACCCCATCAGGGCCCATGGATTTGTGCGTTTCAGTTTATCCAAGCCATCCCTAACCCAATCCATGCTGACCAGTGGGGAGTCTTCCTCCAGCTGTGCTCCCTTACTTTTAGTGACTGCAGTTCCTGAGGGCTGCTCTTTGGAGTAAAGATGGAGACAAGGCATTCAGCATCTCTACCATATCTGCATCTTCTGTCACCATATCTCCTGCTTTATTTAGCAGTGGACACATCTTTTCTGATTTTTCTCATTGATGTATTTGAATAAACTGTTCATGTTTTTCTTTACCTCCCTAGCCTAAGTTCCAAGAGAGCCTTGGCCTCTCTTGTCAAATCCCTACATACTCTGGCAGCATTTCTATAATACTCCCAGTTAACCAAACCATTTTTCCACGCAACATAAATTTCCCTCTTCCATTTAAGTTTCTCCAGGAGCTCCTTGTTTATCCATGCAGGTTTCCTGCCTCCTCTACTTGAGCTTTGTGGAGGTAGTGTTTGAACACTGACCTACTGACTCAGGCCTTCCTACCTTAAAGAAGACTAGGTTAGCCCTCTTAAAACCCAGGGCAGAGCTTTTACTTACTGCCCTGCTTCTTTTCCTAGCAATACTAAACTCTTAAAATGTCATGGTCACTACATCCAAGACTGCCCCAAACCTTAACATCCGTGACCAGACCTTGTTAATATAGGGTCCCAGCACTTCACCTCTCCTCCTTGTAATCTTCAACCACCTGCAGCAGAAAGTTGTCATCAGTGCACTGCAGAAGCCTTTTGGACTGGTTATGTCTGGCTGTGTGATCTTTCCAACAAATATCAGAGTGATAGAAGTCACCCATGAGCACCAGGGCATATGACCTCAAGGCTACTTCTAGCTGTCTGTAGAAGGCCTCGTCAACAGCTTCTTCTTGGTTTGCTGATCTATAGTAGACACCCACAACAGCATCTCCCATGTTTTATGTCTGTTAAGTCTTACCCATAAGCTTTCAGCACTGTCATTGTCTCTCCCTGCTCAGTGCATTCTAGTTGCCTGCTCATATAAAGGGCAGCTAAACCACCTTGCCTTGTCAGTCTGTCCTTCCTGAAAAGTACATAGTACATCATATAGTATCATATAATACATCCATAATCAATCTCAGTAATGTAATGATGTTTTATTCCCTGGCCACAGTCTTTGATCAGCATCAATGTAAATGTTGTTTGTGTTTGTTTTTCCCAAAACTTGAAGAGAGCTTTCTTCTGCTCCAGTATGAGGAATAACAGCCCTGGAGAAAATGGGATATGATTGGTGCTTAAAATGACAGCTAGTGATTGTATGATCAACCACTTTTTGTTTGGCTCTTTTTTAAGGCCTTCTGGAAGCCTGATAGCATCCACACAAGAAAAACCAAATAGGTATGATGTTGTTTTCTTGGAGAAGAACGGACTTCTTCATGGCGAGTTCACCCTCCCATTCCAGAAAGGGCAGGTCAAAGTAAGTGCTGTGTCTTGGCTTCTTTGATTAGAGAGTAATGGAGAGGAGGACTAGATCTTTTTCATATTACAAGGGGAAGGTTTTAGCTCAACACTAAGTGCTTGGAAATAGAAAAAGTGACCTGAAAATAGAACAGTGAAGAAGCCTGTGGAGAGCCTGCAGTGCCCCCTGCAGGCCCTTAGTACACATACAATTTAAGGGGCATTGTAGCCTTGGGTGCTTTTGACCACTTATACCTTCTACCAGGCAAATGCTTCAAAAGTGCTTTTCAGGATGTTGGCTCTTGCAAGAATGAGGTGAAATAACCCATTATCCCAAATCAGAGAAGAGAGAAGCTACTGCCAGGGTGTTTGAGAAGTCTTTTGGCAGATGCTTCCTGAGTGCCAAGTGAATGCTGCTGTCAGGTTTGTGGTTGTATTGCCTCTTCAGCAGTGTAGAACCACTATGAGAGGTTCAGCTTCAGGATGCTTTTCTCCAGCTGTCAGGAGCATTACAATACACAGTAATAATATTAGTATATTAACTCATGCCTCTTACATTATTGAAAATGAGAAGCAACTTGTGGTCCTGCAAACCAGTCAGGAGCATACTCACCCTATGCAGAAGCAACAGTATCAACAAGAGCCATGTTTGTTTCTGCAGGTTAATGAACTGCTTTGGAATGCAGATTCTACAATCCTGGCTATATGGCTGGAAGATCTCAAGGTGGAAAAATCCAACCCATGCAGTTACGGTGAGAGCACTGTGTGAGGCTCTGGCTCTTCCAATTCCCTGTAAATGTGGTTAGCATTGAGTGTTCCTCTGCAAGACACTGGGGAGTCTTACCTACAGCTTTGAGACACCCATGTGGGTCACGAAGTTGGTAGCTGAAGCATCTTCCAGGCTACAGTAATTAGAAGTAGTATTAATGAAATGCTAAAAGTGTGAGCCCTTCATAAAACGTGGCTGCCTTCTCACAAGGGGAACTCAGAGAATTCTAGCATTGACTTTTTCCACAAAGTCTGTTGTTCGAGCTTCTTGTGCTGGCTGTTGTATGACACAGCCCATGGGCTGATGTCTAGAACTATGATTTTTATTGCACTTAACCCACCCCTAGAAGAGCAGCAGCTGTGGGGAGAATTTGAGATGTGTGTCAGGTAGTTGTCTTGGTAATAACCATTTGTTTTTCTACAGTTCAGCTGTGGACTACAGGGAACTATCACTGGTACCTGAAGCAGAGTCTACATTTTGGTAGTTTGGAGGAAAATCGTTTAGTGTCATTGCTGTGGGACCGAGAGAACCCCTACAGACTGCATGTACTCTGCCTGGGTTGGCATTACCTCTTCTATGACTGGCACTGGACCATAGACCATGGAATGGGGGACAACAGCCAGCATGTGGCAAATGTGGCTGTAATAGATGGAGGTAAGCAATGGGAAGGCCACTTTGTAATTTCAGGGTCAGGATAGGCATAGCCTTCTGGATGCAGGCTGAATGGGACTGTGGTAGTTCTTCTGTTATCTGCTGTTATTAAAACCTGTTAATGAGGGGGATGTAATTAATGGAAGCTTCAGAGGTGGTTCAGTGGAGTTAACTACAACGGGCACAGCAGCTGTGTTTTTCCTTAGCATTGCTCCTACTTTCAGTAAAGAACCTAACAAGAGCATCAGTAACATTTGGTCTGGGTTACAGCTTGTTGTTTTTTTCCCTCTTCCACAGATAAAGTGCTTGTCACAGCATTCCAGCATGCTGTGGTGCCTCCACCCATGTGTACCTATGAGCTTCAGCTCCAACAGGCTGTTAATCAGGTTGCATTTCACACAGATCCCAAACGTAGTGGAGATATGGCTATCCTGGATGCTGACAACAAGATCTCTGTGTACAGATATGGTGAGAGCATGTTGCACTGGCCTGTTAAAGGAAGCCCTCTGTCCCTAAGGCAACCCTGGCAGACTAGTAGGGTGATGGTCACTCAAGTCTTTAGTAGTCAGGAGCAAGATATATCCGGTTCAACTGTGGGTTCATGCTCAGTGCTTTTATCTCCAGTATTTTGGGTGGCAACAGGAGCATTTTGATGGTTCACTGGGGTTGTGGGAAGACAGTATTATCCTGACAGGAGACCATTGCTCATGGCTGAGTTTTGTACTGTAACATTACGAGGTATCTGTGATCTCAGAGTACATGCTAATGAGGGTTAAGTGTTGGCTTTACATGTAGGAATAGTATTTTCTGATTTTTATAGTAGATTCCTGTAGCATCTACTTTTTGGTAAGAGTGAAGATGAAAGGGGCTCTTTTGGGAGGATTTCTAAACTCTGCTTTGTTCTGTATTTGCTAGAACAGAGCACAATGAATGACCTCACTGTCAGGTTTGGAGCTGTGGGTGGAAATGGATTTAAAGCATCTGTGGAAACACCATGCCTGGATAAAACCTACAGGTAATACTGAACTAGTACAATTGTAGTGGAGAGCAAAGGGACTACCCTTTTCTACCTAGATGTGTTAGAGGTCACAGCTCTGACCACTTGTCTCAAGATTTTGAAGACATTATCAGATAATGTGTTTTCACTGACACTGTGGCTGCAATTAGTGCTAAGGACTGAGCAACACAGTGGGCAGTTTATCCTGAGAGGTGCCCTTGACTGGGGTCTTAGTCTAGTGGGAACAGTGACTGCCAGTGACAGCACTGAGACAGCCTCTCCTGTGCCTGATGCTCTTGGCATTGGGGTGCTGCTCCTGTTTTGTGCTTCTGCTCCTGGAACCAAATTAATGCCTGTGCAGTGCCCAGGCCCATGATCATGGCACATTGAACAACAGAGCTACTTGCATAGCAGACAATGTAAAAATAAAAACACTCTGCTCTACATTTGTATGTGTGCACAGTTGTCACCAGAGCAGTACTGCCTAGGGAAAGGAAATGGTGCTCCCTGGGTCTTGTCCTTCATCTCCAGCCCAGCCTGTGGCAGGGTTCATGCCTTGGCTGACTGTCCACGAGCCCTCCTAGTCATGGTGTGTGTCTGAGCAGCCAGGCTGTGCCTAGGAAGACCTTTGCTACTGTAGCGAGGTGGAGGTTCTGGAGATGAAGGTACTGAAATCCTGTTCTATTTGCTTCCCAATGTTACTTTGTGACAGAGTTGATGTAGGCAGTGACACCAATGAAGTGATGAATCCTCTCGGGCTCCGGTTTCTCACCTGGCTGCCAGATGACAGCTTCCTGATGGTTGGTCAGGGTCAGCATGCTGCTCAGTCTGTCCTTCACCACCTGACTGCAGTGCCTCACATGGCTGGAGCTGAAGAAGGGCACCTGAATTTACGGTACTGTGGAGATCTGTCTGGAGATCTTCTGGGTGAAGTCTGGGAGCACCTCTGGACAGTACCTGCATGATACTGTGTCTCTCAGTAGGCATGCAGCCTGGAGTCTGTGCTCTGGGGAATTTGATTCTTAATGCAGGAGAACCAAACAGCTCATGAAGCTGCTTATTGGTCAGCACTTCCCTGTAGTCCTAGTGCCTGACGAGGGTGTATGCTAGCAGGCTTGTGTCAGCCCAGATTAGTTCTGTTCCTTTGAAGACCCTCAAGAGGACTGAATTCCTCCCTTTTACCCATAGCATCCCATTAGCAAGGTTCAGAAGGTTGTTCTTGTCCTCTCTTGCTGGGCTTTATGGAGTCAGTTGCAGTAAAGCCAGATCACAAAAGAAAAACCACCTGGGCTGCAGAAATCTACTTCTCAAAGAGATCCTGTGAGTTGCTTTCTGCATCACTCACACAGCAAAGACAGGCAGATTTGCATGTGAACTGCAGATTAGAACAAAAGTTGTCTCTGCAGAGTGCTGTAAGCATGCAGACAGTGCCTAGCACAGTTAGGGAAGTGCCTGTTGGCTGGACTAGCTGGTCCTCTGAGGTGACAATGTCAGTTGACATAGGTGTGAAAGACTGCAAAACATCTTTACATGAACAAAGTATCCCTGCTGGAGGTGTGCATCCTTCCGTCTGGCCACAGGAAATGCAGGATCTACATGTCAAATGTATTTACTAGGGCTGATGTTCTTTGTCTTGCTTCAGGTTCTCTGTGCCTATAGATGGAGAAGTCATCAGTCTGTGCTGCAGCCCAATTACCAGAAGTGTAGCTCTACAGCTGGCTGATAGACAGATCCTGAAATACTTCTGGGGTAAGCTAAGTCCTACCTGGTCTGAGATGTAGTTATTACAGATTTCTCAAAAGGTTTAATAGGTGATCTGATCTTCAGGGACATGGGTTACCCAGGTAGCTGGTTGTGCCTATCAGACTCCCTCTGCTCCCAGAAATGGACCAAAATTAGTAGGCTTTGTCAGAAAGCAGTTAATGTTGCTGAGAATGATAGTTCAAATTTTATGGTTTGAAAAGAAGATGACTTCCAGTGATTTCAGAAATGCTTATTGCTCTGTCCTTGGCACTTCTCTCTCTTGATCCACAGTGGAATAGAGGGGCTGCTGAGCCCTTAGGAGTTATAACTTTCTTGTCTGCTCTGTCCTGAACTTTTGGGTCAGCATTTCTCTTTGTCATATGGCATAGCTTATTCCTAGTCTTCTTCAGATACTGGAAAACAGCTTTATCTTTGTTTTTTAGAGGGTTCTGCTCCAGTCCTTGAGCCCTGGCGGACTAGCAGTGGCTCTGCTGTTCGGTTCCCCTACCCTTGCATGCAGACTTCTATCACAAGGATCAGTGGTGAAGTAAGTAAGACTGTGAGCAAATTTTATTATCTACTCAGTTGTTTCCTGTTTCAAATGTGCACCATCATCCCCTGCCCAGGGTTCAGGGATATTTCTTAATGGCATTCTTTACAGGGCCCTATTTAGAACTGCGAGCGTATCTTTCCTTGCCTTCTAGAGCATTCTTGATTGCTTGCAGTTAACATCCAATCTCCCTAGTCTATGAATACAATGAATAATGTCCTTGAAGAGCAATAAATTTCAGATTTAAAATTTCCAGTAATCACTGCCCTCTTTTTAAAAACAGATTTTTGCTTATCTGAATTTACCCTGTTAACAAGCAAGGCTGCTGAACTGTTAGCAAACACTGAGTTAACTGCAGATCTACTACTACTGTTGTTTTCTATTTTTTAACAGTAACAACAGCTTAAGGAATGACTAGCTATTTTGCTGGTAGTTTCAGGATAGTTTCTGTCCTTCAGTGTGCATCCAGGTGAATGCTGTACAGTGTTGCTTTGACCTGCACTGTACTAGTGCATTTCCTCTGCTATTTTGGACCAAATACTACATAATAAAAACCTAAATTATCTGCCATGGTTTCTGCTTCTATTTTCTTACTGTGCAGTTTCTATTACAGGGTAGACCAAACTGCATTTCAAGCCAGAAGTGTTTAAATAAGCCTTCCTGGTATAGGGCTTTCATATTTCCTGTCCAGCTTCTCTAAGTAGTTCACATGAGGTATTCAGTAACTAATTGTAAGGTCCTTCAATACAGTGCTAGTAAGTTGTATGAAACACTGGAGGTTGAGGCACTGATAGCTAATAAAGCTTGTCATAAATCTTTATTTACAGGAGATGATATTGGGCCTCACAGATCGATGCCGTTTTTTTGTGAACGATACTGAGGTACCAAAAGCTTTTACCCCTCCCTGGAATCCCCTTTTGCTCTGGCAAAGGCAGCCTTCCTGTTCCATTCTGTGCAACAATAAACTTCATTTTTCTACAGGTTGCTTCCAACATCACCTCATTTGCAACATACAACGAGTTTTTGTTGGTGACAACCAACTCCCACACCTGTCAATGCTTCTGCTTGAAGAACCTCTCAGTGAAAGGTAAATGCCAGCTCTTTCTGCCTGCTCCTGACAGCTCATGGCCGTTGTCTTGGAACCACAAGGTGTCTCCATTTTCCATATCCAAACCTGCTGTGTTCAGGTCACTCAGACCATCTGTTTAAGAGATAGAGGAAGAGAGTTTCTTTCAAAAATCTATCAGAGCGAGGAGCACAGAACTTTTTATATCACATGCTTCTCCCAGGGAGCAGGATTTGTCCTGTAGTTGTTGACCTGTCACTGTTTTCAGCATCTTAGACCTGCATTCTCTCACTCTTTTCTGTGTTAAAAAAAAAAAAAAAGGGCCTTGTACTCTTTCAGGGTGCATGATAGAGAGACTCCCAACAGAAAGAGTTTCTTTTGCTGTCTAGCTATGAGAGATACGAAGATCCTGGGAAAGACAGCATGACAACTTACTGATCCTTTTCATTTTTTTGTGCTCCTCTCATCTGTTGTGTTGAACTTTGTGATCCTGTTGTATAGAGGACATACGTCTACTTTGCATATAGCGGCACATAGCACTGAGAAATCCTTTCCCTATCTGGAACTGTTGTAGATCACTGGGTGTATTATTGAGTCAGTTCGTCCTGTATGACCTTGCAGGGCCACAGAAGAAAGCCTGAATGGGGTACTGTGCTGCCATGTGTGCTGATAAATCTGCTTTCTTCAGCCCTTCAGGCTGGCCTGAGCAGTGCTGCTGCACCCAACAGTGAGACCCTGCGCAAGGTGGAGCGAGGTTCACGCATCATCACCGTCGTGCCACAGGACACAAAGGTTGTGCTGCAGGTCAGTGCTGTGCCCGTGTCTGCTGAGGTGTGTTGTCAAGGGAGGAATGGGGGGCATCTCCATGGGCAGCTTGCCAACCTACAAACCATGTGTGCAGGGCTGCTGTCCTGTACTGCTGCAGCATGATGCCTCGCAAATGTCCAGCTGCCTGGCTGGATGCAGAGGGGTTTTAAGCATGCCTGTAGGAGCTAGATTCAGCACAGACAGCTCGGTGTGTACAGAACTGGGAAAGGTTGTTCAGATTCCTAATGACTGAGGCAGCATAGGGCTGCAAACTGTGGCCTCCTGAAGCAGTGAATTTCAGCCTCACCTCTTAGTACATGTTGTATTTGCTAGCAGTCCTCCATTAGCCATGGTAATAATTTTGTCTGAAGGGCTGAGCTTACTCTTCAGAACCATCAGAGAAGATTAACAGTGGAGAAGAAGGATGTCATTTGAAAGGCACCTCTGGAGGTGTGTGGCCCAACACCTTCCTCAAAGCAGGGCTAACCAGAAAGCTTGATCAGGCTGCTCTGGGTCTTGCCCTGTGGCATGGAGTCCAGCCTCCTGAGGAAGGAATGTTTTCTGAGCTGAGAGGATTTTTAGATACTTTTTCCTCAGTGATTGAAACTGCGTGTCAGTTGAAGTGAACAAACAGGCCTGTACACCTGCATGCAGCAGATACGCCCAGAAAACTGGCCAGTCCTCCCTTCACCTTCAGTGTAAGCAAAGTAACTACAAATAAATAATTGTGTGGCTCTTGTGTTACAGATGCCAAGAGGAAACCTGGAGACTGTTCACCACCGAGCTCTGGTTCTAGCCCAGATTCGGAAGTGGTTAGACAGGTAATTGGCACTGGTGTATTCTGTCTTTCTCCCTCAGCCTGAGCTGTTAGAAGCTGGTTGGCCCAGTCTTATTGTGCTGGAAAAGAGAGAAGAATTAACTTTGTTAGTGGGAATTTAATTGTTTCTGAGGCTACCAGCTAGGAGTCCAGCTTTGAGGAGTCCCAGGTACCTCTCCCTTGACCACTGAAGAGCTTGTATGTGTGCTGAGGCTGTGTGGGTGGGAGAAATCTTCATCTGCTCCCTTCTCCAGACAAATTCATCACTTCTTGATGAAGCTGGCTGGTTTTCATGTTTTATTTGTTTAATTGATTTACATTGAAGTTTGTGAAACAGAAGTTTGTTAGATTAAAATGTGGTTGTTTGGTTTAGGAGAGGAAATAATAATGCAAGGCCTATATTCCTTACTCAGCCTGGCACACTGCTCTGTTCCACTGCAAGAGGCTGGTGATGAACAGGATTAACAATCCGTGTTTTTTCTGGAAGGCAACCTACATGGCTTGCTGCCAAGGCATTCCACTTCCCAGGGGGTCTGTGCTTAACCTCTAGCCAGTTGCCTTCATTTTAAGATATTGCACCTCTTTACTGTAAACTATTGCACTTGATTGATTCCTCCAGGCTTATGTTCAGGGAAGCATTTCAGTGTATGAGGAAGCTGCGAATCAACCTCAATCTTCTCTATGACCACAATCCCAAGGCAAGTATGTTGTTCTTACAAAGTTCTGTTGTAATGTCTTCCGTATCCATCTAGTCTGGAATCCACTGATACTGAACAGTGGGCTCACGAGTAGTGCTGCTGTCAGTTCTGCTTTCAGCAGAGACAGATCTTTCTGCACAGCCTGCATCCCCATGCAGGTGGATTGGGTTTAGCATTGCCTTTATCTTGTGCATTCAGAGAAGATCTTTGTTCTTGTACTTACTGTAATTGTTCAGAATTACCATAGTAATGCTCTTGTTCATTTCAGGTATTTCTGGAAAATGCAGAAACCTTTATCAGGCAAATAGATTCTGTGAATTACATCAACTTATTTTTCACAGAACTGAAGTGAGTATAGTTCTGCACATGGGGCCACACATGTTCTCATGGCAGTACAGTATTTTTTCAAAATATTGGCAGCTCTTCAGTGTGAGTGCAAGGAGTCACTTACAAAACTGTCATGTTGAGCTCTAGAGACTAAAGTAAGCTCAAGAATTTTGGTCTTGTTGGGAATGCCAGGTTGCAGACAGCCATTAGATTTTTTCCAGTAAGGGATTAGTAGATCATCTGGCTGCTTTAATTTGTCTTCTGGTTTACTGTACGGGAGTAAATGTGGACAGAAAGTGTTTTGTTCCCTCATAAGGAGGAATAAGACAGGACTGCAAATATGAAGCCTGAGGATAAGAGGCTTGCTTACATTTTCAAATTTCCCTTCTTATATTCCTTTCTTTCTTGAAGGCCTAGTGACAAGAGGCTTTGGGTCAGTAGTAGCTTCAGGACTTCTGACCTAATCTTAAATGTAGTCTAGAAATAAAAATAAATGATTGATTTTTCAGAAGTGCTTTGTGCTCAGCATCTCTGTAGTAGATTTAATAGAAATCTCTTGAAATACTTGTGTTCTGATTTTGTTCAACTGAAGTAATTGTTCTGAGCAGTTTTTTTCCAATGCCTCTCCTGGCTCAGAAGAGGAGGGACAGGAGATGTTGGGGAGCTTTCCAGTAGTGTGGCACTGTGTCAGTACTGAATGACGTATGAGTGATTCTCTTCAGTAGTTATTTTCTGCATGCATTTGTGTTTCTTCATATCACTGTCTTTGTGCTGGGCTATGTGAGGAACTGTGCTGTTATTCATGGTATCTGTTTTTATTTAGAGAAGAAGATTTCACAAAGAGTATGTACCCATCTTTGAATGGTAGCTGTAATGCTCAACCATGCCAGCATCCTGGCCAGAAAAAAGTAAACCTCATATGTGATGTGATGAGAGTTGCCATGGAACGTATTGATCCTCAAAAGTAAGCATTTTTTTGTTTGGGGTGAAAAAAATATCACAGAGATTTTTAGTAAGTCATTTGCAGAACACAAATGTGTCCTTAACATCAGTCACTTGGCTTCAGATACTCTGAGGTAAGTCTGTGCTCCACAAAACTTTTGTAGCTATACCTTCCATCTGCTGAGGATGCTGTTCTGAGAACCACAGCACCTCGTAATTCCACAGATGGCAAAACAACTTTTTACTACAAGAATTAAAGTATCAGACACAGGATGCTTATACAGGCTTAAGAAATACACTCCATTTGGGAACAGTCTCTGTGGCTTAGAGGGATAGACAGGCATGAGCAAGATAGTAATGTCAGGGAGATGCTGGCTTTTTGGAGTGGCTGGCCTTTTGGAAAGGTTGCAGCTTTTTCATTTGAGACTGAATTACTTTTGTAAATCTTCAGCTGTGTCTTTCTGAATTACGACCTTTTTGGTAACCATCTTTCTTGTATGAATCAACACCAGATAGAAATAAAGGGTGGGAAAAGAGGATAACATTGGTAATGAAACAGGGCTAAACCATTGGCAGCTTACATGTGAAAGAGTGGATAGAGGAGCAACAGCTGGTGGGTTACTGCTGAGCCTTGAAAGAGTAGACACATTTCAACAGACAATTTATGGGAAGAAAGCATTCCCTTATCTGGGAAAGCTGTTTTGATACAGTATGTGTGAAATGTATGAAAGTAGAAATAACCTCTTAGAAAGCTTTCCTTTTATAACAAAAAATGACAATTTTCATGCCAGATTTTATTTGGAAAGCTTTGTCCAGCTATCCAAACCTCCAGAGAGTGGTGTGCTCTCTCCATTGTGCTGGCTGCCATGGGGAGGAAGCACCTCCAATTTGGTGACGTGTTTAGGGAGACATGCTGAGCAGAAAAGCTTTCCTGGCATATCTGTTCTCTTCCCATTTTTCCTGACTTCCTTGAAAAAAGACTGAAATATCCAATAAGTTTTGGGTTTTATTGTTTTGGGTTTTTTGTTGCTTTGGTTTGGGTTTTTTACTAAAATGTAAAGTAGAACTTTCACAAGTGCTAAGACAGGAATAAGCAATGTTTCTGCTTTCTTACTTTTTCATTTACTGCTTCTGTTTTCTTCAGATACTGCCTATCAATACTGACAGCACATGTAAAGAAAAGTCCTCCAGAACTGGAAATTGCTCTCCAGAAGGTTCATGATCTTCGAGGTGTTGTATCAGGAACTCACAAGTTTTAATAATGGGTGGTTTGCAGGAGCTTTCATTCTCAGCATGCTTCACCCTGGAAATTATTTTCTACTGACTATTTATGGAGCCAGCCAGAAAACAGAAATGTGCATGAAGCTAGCTATATGTCAGTTGCACAGCAGCATATCAGCTAAGATATGCTGCTGCACGTGCCCTCAGCTCATCCTTTTATCTAGGTCTGCCAGTACGTAGCCCAGAGCTGGAGCTGTTTCGTCTTTTCAGTCAGAACTCTGGTTCTCCCATCATGGAACAGAATCTCAAAATGGCAAACATGGCTTGTATTCTGTGATGATACTTGTGCCTTGTCACTGTTGCACACTTAGCAATTTACCATGCTTGGTTTTGTCCTTGAAGTTGCCAAGGAAAGACAAACTAACCCCTCCTGCAAGCTGAAGCAAGGTGTTAGTTTGGTGGTCTCTATGTGATGTTAAGGATGTACTTGATAATGCACCTCTCCCTCCGAGTGCTGTTCTGATGGTGATGCTGTAGTTGATCATATGCTTCTTTTTCTTGTTACAGAAAGCGTTACTCCAGATGTCAAAGCTGTGAGTGCAGAAGAAGCACTGAAATACCTGCTTTTCCTTGTGGATGTCAATGAATTGTATGATTATTCCTTGGGGACATATGACTTTGATTTGGTCGTCATGGTAGCAGAAAAGTCTCAGAAGGTCTTGTCTTATAGTTCCAGCCAAGGAGCTATTCTTCTGCTCTCCAAAAAGTTCTTTGTAGTCTGTGGATCAGTCCAAATTTTTTTAAGTCATAGCTCTCTCCTCGGGCAGAATTCCATTTGTTCGGCAGTCCGGTGTGTGCTTGGGATGATGGCATGTTTCTGCATCCCTAAGTACTTTCTGAGCACAGTTTTGGTGCTCAAGGTGAAACAGAGCTCTTCTAGAGTAGCATAGCAAAGTAGCTCTGGGGAAAGAAAGAGCTGCTGTCTGAAGTGTTGTGACAGCCTGCTTTACAGTCCCACTTCTGTACTCTTTTGATTCTTGCTTATTTATTGGTGGCCATTATAATAGTGTACATCTTCCAGGGGGTTTAATTTTTAACTCTCTGAATGGAAATGCCTGTCTTCAGAGTTTCCTAATTTTACAGGCTGGTTTTGATCAGAACATCCTATTCGTGTTAACAGGTCTTATGACCTTTAGTGTGGGTAAATTGATCAGCTTTACAGCTGCAAATTTATACATGATAATTGCTAATAGCAAATCAATGTTTGATTTGATACCTAATCTTGAATTTTAAATTATACCAGGCTTTGTATACTGCTGAGGTCAATGTGTAACTTCCAAGTTAGTCATTGCTGGCAAGAATACATATATAGAATTGACTCTTTTCAGTTGGCTTACATTAAAGAAAAAAAAAAAAAAAACATGCCACCTTTTTAGTGCATTATTATAAAATTTCAAATACAGAACTGTCTGTTGGTGAAGATGGGAGCAATAAAGATCTTAACCAGGTTAGCTCAACCCACCCTTTTTATTATTCTTTGCAGGACCCAAAAGAATACTTGCCCTTCTTAAATACCCTCCGGAAGATGGAAGCCAATTACCAGCGATACACAATAGACAGACACTTGAAGAGATACAAAAAAGCTCTTGGGCACCTCAGCAAATGTGGTAGGTGTTGCTAAGGAGAAGTTTTCCAATGGAACATTTCTATTGGAGAGTCATTGGGGAAAAACAGATGAAGAAAGAGAAAGATTGCACAGGGTCGTCTTTCCTTCTGGCAATGCATGGTCAACTAACCTCTCCAGCATGCAGTGTAGCTTGGAGCAGGGAGAAAGGAGTGCAGGTGTTCACTGCTCTGTGAAGCAGAAGTCTTGTTTTGTTCCTGTTGTAGGTGACTTTTCACCATTTAATATTGCTGGCAAAAATGCAGCAAACCTGAAGGAAGTGAATAAACTTGTTTTACAGTAATGAAATAGGTGCTTTGTGCTCTTCTACCTAAGCACCTCTAGTTGCTTCTTAATGCAGTGAATCCAGACTGGCTGGGAGCCATGAGACCCATGTACTTTCTCTTTTACTGCTATGAAAAATAAATTATTTCTGCAGGTCCTGAACACTTCTCTGAATTTCTAAACTTGGTGAAAGATAAGAATGAGTATTGTGAAGCCTTGAAGCTGTACCCCTCTACCACTCAGGAGTACAAGGTATGTAAGCACATACCTTAACACTGCAGCATGCAAATTTTATTTTCTCTTGTGTGTTTGCATATTGTTGACACCTTGAGTGAGGGCAGGAATGAGACAGCAGCTGCTTGTGTTCAAGTTCTGTGGATGATTGCTGTTCCTGAGTTGTCTGAGACCCTTCTCCGAGATACCAGCTGGATGATTCCTAGTACTGACCCTGCAAGGTCCAGTCACCAGGAGTGGCTGTTACTTCTTTAATCCTGTGACTAGGAGAGTACTGGGGAGTCTAGTTTCTGCTGCACTATCTCATGGTGTGCTGGAGAACTCCTGCTAAAATAGAAAGACTTTTATTCCTGTCTTGACTTCTGTGATACCAGCTTTCTGCCCAGCACTTGCAGGTTGTTTGGGGTACACTTTCTTATTCTTAAACTATTCTGAAGAGTACTAGAGAGCTCGGGGTACTTGTAGACCTGCTGTTCCCTAGTACATTGTGTCCTTTGTTAGTTTTGGTAATACAAGAAATTCAGCTTGCCAAGGCTGAGGTGAAATGTAAATTAATGCATTTAATGTAATTAAATTTATATATTGTAAATACACAGCACACAAGCCTTTGTAAAAGAAGTAGATGAAGACAAAAGAGGGAAAATACAAAAACTCAGTCTGTTTGTAACAATGAGAAGCAGAAGGGCCTCTTTCCTCATGAGTGTGGTCTGTTCCTTGCTCTGGCTCACTGGGAACCTTTCTTTATTCCCCATGTATTTTCCAAGTCAAATCCACCCACCCCTTCTTGATGAATATGTGGGCTTTGAATAGCACAGCAAATGCTAGGATCTTGATTCACAGCAGCCTGTGCCTATGGAGTGGCAGGTCTTATATCCTCATTTGTGCCAGTGACTCCAGGAGTAAGTTGGTTCAGGGAGACATTCTAACAAAAAATGCTCATGTGAGTAGGGAAGAAGGGGTTTATTTCCTGCAACATGTAGCCCCCATTGCCTTGGAGAGTTAGGTACCTCTGCACATTTCTTGCTCTAGCACTGTAAAATGGCTTTATGTGCTAATCATCAGCCTTTGGCTTGATAAAATGTTAAGCCTTGTGCCTGGAGGTAATTTGAGGGAGTGGGATGTAGGCTTTTGTTGACAGGCACTTCATTTTTACTAATGGAGGACTGCTACTGATTCTAGAGCTGATTTCATATTTCTCTTTTGTCTGTTTCTTGCAGGATATTAGTGATGCTTATGGGGAGTACCTGATTCAGAAGCAGCTATATGAACAGGCTGCACTGATATTTGCTCGTGCTGGCAGCTTTGCAAAAGCACTCAATGCTTTTCAGAACAGTGGCAACTGGCAGCAAGCCCTGTGCATGGCATCACGGCTTGGTTATGGAAAAAATGAGCTGTCCAGCCTGGGACGAAGCATGGCAGGTAGGCCTTAGGGAGACAAAAGTGTGCAGAAAACTGAATGCTGTTATTTTTGATTCATTTTAATTTTACCAGACGTTTAGTGAAAACCTCAGTCGCCAGCAGCATTTTTCCTAAGGGGAGAACAAAGATCCCATGTTTCCCAATGGTTTGTGTGATTGCACATCATCTTTGTTTCTCACAGGAACCACGGGATGTTGGAGCTGAGCTGGTCAGCACCCAGGAGTTGCCAAGCTAGCTGTGGGCTTGGCTGCCCTGTGCTGACTGCTTCTTGTACTTTTTCCTTGCACTCTGTTACTGAACTGCTATTCCAAATTGCCTCCTAAGAATCAGGGAATGAAGATTCTTTGAAGTGTCTGACAGGACAGAGGCCTCTAGACAGCATTGACAGCACTGTGCCTAGTCCCAGACTGTAAAGACTTGGAGAATCCAGAGCTGTAGCTTTTGTGTTTTCTCCATAAAGCCTGCTAACAGCTAGGACCAATTGTGTGTATAAAGCTATGGGCTGCCCTACTGCAGAAAAAGGTGGCTTGGTCTCAGAATTTGTGCTCACTGGGACATTTCAGACTGCATACAAGATCTGCTGTGGACCTGGCATATATGTCAGCAAGAGAAGCAAAGCATCATCCTGACTTCTGCCTTACTAAGAAGCAGGGTTTATAGAAGCACCACTTACAGTGGAAATATGATTCCTGGGAGTTTTGTATTTCAGAGCTGGATATTCCAGTATTCTCTTTTTGTGTCACTTCATGTGATTTGGATCCTTTATGTCCTGCCTTTAATACTTGTGTCTGCTTAGTTTGTGGCTGCTTATTTTGCTGAATTACAGTTACAATTTAAGAGGGACACCTCAACATTTCTGGGTGAGATTACTTTCCTTGGCTCATTTCATTATTTTTTCTGGTGCTGTGTATATCTTGTTTTCATATATTGCATCCTAGCATATTAACAAGGTGCTGACCTTTAGGGAACTAGAAGCTCTGAACCCCTCCACCTTGATGGCTGCTGTACATACCCTAGAGAGAAGGTGGCCAGGTGCTCCTTACAGATAGCCAGGCTGTGATACAGTGGAGCTTTCAAGGAAGATTCCCTTTTTAGATCCTGTCCACTCAAAAGAGTATCCAAAGAGATACTCTTGTCCCAGAACTGGGCAGAATGTTCTCCAGCTGTCCTTGAGGGACATGCACCAGCAATTTCACAAGCAAACAGCTGATGATGCTGCAAATTAATGAATTCTTGACATCAGGCAGCTCTTTTTTTACTGGTCAGATTAAGTAAGTGTGTAACAGTGTAGAAAGTGCTTTAGTGAGTGGGATTTTCCTCTACTTTGTTTTATGGCACAAAATCCAGCTGCTTCTGGAAAACTGAACTCCACCTTTTCTTGTAGGAAAACTTGTTGAACAGAGAAAGTATGCAGAGGCAGCCATTCTGCTGGAGCAGTACACTCAGGTAATGTAATCCACCCAGTCTGTGCCCCAGTAATACCCTGTGTCAGAGAGATACACCATCTGTGTTTTGTCTGCTCTCCTGGGGCCACATGTGACTCAATGCATGCTGACAGCAAAAGAGTCTGTGCCATAGGGTCTCCTGGGGTGGGCAGAGGTCCAGGTGATGTAGTGAGCAGGGTGGGGATGAATGCTGTGTCACTGAGTTTTTCCACTCAGAAAGCTGCCTCTACTTTGGTATGAAACACTTATGTCTCAGAGAGCTGAAGCATGAAGGCTGGAGCTGAAGTAAGGAATCAATCCAAGCAGGATTTCCCGTCCGTGTGGGACAAGTAACTTAGTTTGTTGTGGTTTTATATCCACAGTTTTCCTGTTCTGACTGGGATACTGCTGCATAGAAATGTAAATCTGGATGGGTGCCACCTGAATGTGTATTACTCTAGCATCTGTATCAGTACATGGTTACTCTTTCCTTTTAGGACTATGAAGAGGCTGTTCTATTGCTCTTAGAAGGGGCTCTTTGGGAAGAGGCTTTAAGACTGGTAAGACACTTCAGAGCACAAGAAGAAAGTCTCTGTAGAGTGCAAGAAGAGGGGTAAGATCTGGGTTAGATCCTTAAATAATACCTTGTTTCCTTTCCCTGATCCAGATTCACAAGTATGACAGATTGGATATCTTGGAGACGAACTTCAAACCTGCTATTCTGGAAGGTGAATCTGTGCAAGAATCTAAGACTTCTCTGTGCTGTAGAGGCTGAATGTCTTCACTGTGTCTGTGGGATGTCACAGCACTCAAGTACTGGGAGCTGAATGGAAGGATGCTTTGATTCTGCCTGATGCCACCCATTTAGCTGCATTTAGCTCTACTCAGTGCATCCTGAAGCCCTGCAGAGTCATGGGCTCTGTTTAGCTTAGTCAAGCTCTTTCTGAGCTTTTCCAGACTTCACAGACTGCAAAGGGGTCTGTGTCTGCATGTCCATGGGTAAGCAGGAGAGTCCTTGTTCTAGAGCAGATGTGACAGTAGAGCTCTACAGACTAAGAAAATGTTTTATATGAAGTTTTTGAAAAATACTTTTATTGCTGTAGTCTTCCTTATATCCAGGTTGGTTACTACTGGTTGTTTTTCCTTTCCATGTTATGGTCAGTAGGCTTTATGACTTGAGGGATTTTTTTTTTTCTTTAATTCAAGCCTAGTATAAAGAGATGTAGTCACAGAGCCTTCTGCTACTCTTCATCAGAAACAGACTCTTGTTCTTGAAAATGCTTGTCTGGCAGGTTTTTTAAACTCCAGGTGCATCTTGTTTGGTGAACTAGCTCTGAGTTTCCTTCCACTTGAGTTTTTTTGTGTGCTTTGCACCTGACTTCTGAGTTTGTTGAAGGACTGTGCTCCTTCAAACTTCTGTAAAAAGTAATTTTATTGTTTGCTTGCACAGATGTTCATGCTCTTATTTTCTTATTGAGCAGCTCAGAAAAGTCAGCTAATCTTCCTAGATACTCAGAAAACAGCATTTCTTCGCCATAAGAGTCGCCTACAGGTGGTCCGAGAGCTGAAGGAGAAGGCTTCTGAGAGCCTGCAGGGTTGGTATTGGAAAGCATGTGACTTTATTCTGCATAAGTAGCTGTGATCATTTTTTTTTTTTTCTGGTTCCCATTTTCCTTGGTAGAGCTGTACTCTATATTCTATCTCCAGTGGTACCCACAACAAGACAGCATTCTTCTCACCCTTTCCACACCATACTTTCATTGTCACTGCTTGATCTTGCTTATTGGAATGACAGCTTTATTTTCAATGCTGTCAAAGTTTTCACAGACTAAAAACGTACCTGAAAGCTCTTCAAACTTACACTGCATTATCTCTACACTGCCAGCCTGGCTGGGTCAGACAGTACTGAGTATGCTGAGCACTTACCAGGCATATTCACCTGCCAGGTCACACAAGCTTGGGAAAGTTTTTTGCAAGCAGGATGCTTTGTGCTGGTAGACTTGCTGCACTGAGACTCTCATCCCTCTGAACATGCTATTTAGTGATACAGTCCCCACCAAGGCAGAAGAGCACTGCCTTTCCCACAGTTCCTGTTTCTTCTTTTGTGTGCTGGCTGAGAGGGGTAGAGAGCTGTCAGGCTCCAAAACACCAGGAGGCAGAATGAATCTGCCCAAGCTGCTTTTCCAATGAGCTTTGGCGATTAACCAAAGAAAAAGCTTGCAATAACTGTGGCCTTTTTTCCATACTGCGACATGTTTTGCAGATTATGATATGCCAAATTGCCCAGAATTGGATCTTCTCTCTGAAACCAGCAGTGTTGTCACAGCCAGCGACATGAACAGCAAATATTCACACAGCAATTCAAGAATATCAGCGTAGGTACCTGCCTCAAAACAAGATGGTGGCTGCGGCCCTAGGATCAGCATTTGGGAGGGAGCTTGGCATGATCCGCCTTTCAGCTGTTCGTGCCTTGAGGCTGCTTTTAATTACAGGCTGTTCCTCGTTGTTTTAACTAATATTGGGAGGGAGAGAACAGAAAATGCCAGAAGCCACTAGTGCAACAGGAACTGAGTGTCCAGCAGAGGAGCTGTGAACGCAGACTCAGAAGGAGCTGGGTCTGTGGTGTCAGGCATGTCGCCAAAATGTCTGTCTGCAGGAAGCTTGATACAGAGCATGGGCGGAGTTTCCCAAGCATTGACAACGTGTGCACATGGCTTGTGCTTTGTCTTATGCTCTGCACTTGATGGGTGGGGATTGCTACTAAATTCCGTAGCCAGGATTTTCCACACTGGGTCTGTGTTGCCTTTGAGTGCTCTTTAAGAATGTGAGCTGCAGGCTGGGGTGGGATGGGTTAGAGGCTGGTATATGGTGCCGAATCCCTTCTGAACTCCCTACATGAAATGAGGAGAAGCAGCAGTTGTGGAAGGAGTGTTCACTTTTTAGGGCACTTTCTGTGGCCCAGATGAAAAGAGAAAGAGAAAGCATACCTGTGTCAGAATGTGCCAACTGTCTGGAGGCACTATGCAGCTGGTACTGGCCTGTGATTAGAAGTTGCTTTCCTGGTACTGGGCAGGAGCCGAGCTGTATCTATTGCACAACTTGTGGAGACAGCAGAAATTAAAGTGTGCACAGGCAAACAGACCCTGGCACCAGATTGTTTTAATTGGAGCTCAGCTTTGCCTGCTAGTAACTCCTGCTAAACAACTTGGCCCACTTTGTGCTTAGAGCAGTACTTTAACCTTGCTGAAACAGAAGGCATTCTGTTTTGTAGTAGAGAGACTGCCCAGCTACTGATTAAGACCACAATGGATATTTGTTAGAGTGTATCTTGAAATTGACACAAAGATGCATGAAGTCAGCTCTCACCAGAGAGAATAAAGGCTTGAGTAACAAGTTTAATGCACACTTTTGATGTCCCTTCACACTTAACCTTGTTAGAGCTATCCTGTTCTGCACACCTTAATTAACCATCCTCTTTTACAGGCGATCCTCAAAGAACCGGCGAAAGGCTGAGCGCAAGAGATACAGCTTGAAGGAGGGGAGTCCTTTTGAAGATATAGCCCTTCTGGAGGTGTTGGGAGAAACTGTTCGTGCTGTTGAGACTGTGAAGGGTAGGACACTTTGATATTTATCCACTCCACAGCTTGTGAGGACAGCCGAGGCAGTGTGCTCTCTCATGTTCTTACATGGGTATAGTGGGAGAGGAGCTGCCTGGTCCATGGCTGTTATTTAATGGTTCTTGCTCTGTGCCTGGAAGAACACATAATAGTGTGACCTCTCAACATTTGAAGTTTGGGAGGTAAAGAAGAGAGGTCTTGTAATTGCTGTGACAGATTTGTGTCACATTTGTACTCAGGCACTGTAGGGGTTGGGTAGGAAATGAAGCAGTTCTGATTTGTTGGTCACCTTCCTGTGCTCAAGAGATCCAGCTGTTTATTTAGTATACCTGTGTTAATTGCTGTTTCTTGTGCTTCTTCTCTTCCGTCCTGCAGGAGACACACATACTCTGTTGAAGCAGCTTGTGCTGTTTGGGTATGATGAGCAAGCTGGGGCATTGCAACAAGTCCTGGAAGAAGTTTTGCAGTTAATGGAGACCTCAGTCCCAGAAATCTGGACTCCGGACCTGCAGCAGAGCTCTGTCAGCCCGGTCTGTGCTCATCTGCAGTATCTGTTACACCTGCTGTACAATACCAAGTATCTAGCAGTATTTTGCATTCTCCAGCAAAGAGTCTGTAATCCTTCCTTCCCCGGCTATCCAGATCAGCTTTTTCTTAATGTAAAGGTCAAGCATGTTCTGTGTAGTCCCAGACAGGTCCATACAATATAGATGTGTACAACAGCTACAGCCTGCCTTGTCCCTGACACTGAATGCCATGCTGGACATAATGAGGTCTCATAAGGCTTGTGTTCCCTCATCCTCATGGTTGAACATTTAGCATAGCTTTTATAGTGGTGTGAAGTAAAAAGCTACCAGACTGTTTAACTTAATCTAAGCCAGTATATCATAAGTATATTGCAAAAAGAAGGATTATAACAGGCTTCTAAGCTTCAGTTTAATACCGTATGAGGAAAACACAAGGACTGCATTTTTTTTCTCTTTCAAAATGCATCTTTACTTCTAGTAAGTAGTTACTGAGTGTTCATGGTGAATACAACAAATGCCCAAGTATCATCCCCCAAACTACTAACTAGTAGGAGTCTTAAGAACATATTAAAAATGTCCCCATGTGATGGGGAGCTGAGACTCTCAAATGAACTTCAAATACTGCAGGCACTATAATGAAAGTAGTCCTGCCAAGTCATTACATTTGCAGTGCTGTGAAGAATTAGGTGCCTGGTATAAGGGTTCTGTGTCCTGAGAGGCTGTCCAAAAGCAGTTAATTCTTTCTGCCTTTTGTGACTTTTTTGAGACATTAATGGGCTTTGATTGCATAAGCTGGGTCACCTCGTACTGTGAGGTCTCTTGCAAGCAGCTACTCCTGTGTCTGGAGACTAGCAGTTTTATTTGTAGGTGTTCCTGCTCTTAGCTTTGTTTTGTGCAGGTTGGAACATAAGTTTTGCTTCTTCATGCAGGTCCTGGGACCCAATTCTACTGCTAACAGTATTATGGCTGCCTATCAAGAGAAGAGGATGATGAGTCCTGTTGTACAAGGTTAGTTGAGGCTCTGAGTTAGGTTTGGGTGTGAAATGTCAGTGAGGTCAGTGGGCTTTGAGGCTCTTAAGGCGTTGCTGACTGCCAACAGTTGTAGCATTCTTTCAGTTGTAGGAGTGTCTTGCTTTTCTTTATGGTGTACCCTCATGCCTTGTGAGGGTCAGTCTTATCATAGAATCATAGAATTGGCTGGGTTGGAAGGGACCTCAGAGATCATCAAGTCCAACCCTTGATCCACTCCCGCTGCAGTTACCAGACCATGGCACTGAGTGCCACATCCAGGCTCTTTTTAAATATCTCCAGGGACGGAGAATCCACCACTTCCCAGGGCAGCCCATCCCAATGCTTGATCACAGCATGCTCTCAGTAAATAAATTCTTTCTAATGTCCAACCTAAACCTTCCTTGGCACAACTTGAGACTGTGCCCTCTTGTCTTGCTGAGGGTTGCCTGGGTAAAGAGACCAACCCCCCCCTGGCTACAACCTCCTTTCAGGTAGTTGTAGAGAGTGATGAGGTCTCCTCTGAGCCTCCTCCAGGCTGAGCAGCCCCAGCTCCCTCAGCCTCTCCTCATAGGATCTGTGCTCGAGTCCCTTCACCAGCCTGGTTGCCCTCCTTTGGACCTGTTCCAGGACCTCGATATCCTTCCTGAACTGAGGGGCCCAGAACTGGACACAGTACTCGAGCTGTGGCCTCACCAGTGCTGAGTACAGGGGCAGAATCCCTTCCTTGGACCTGCTGGCCACGCTGTTCCTGATCCAGGCCAGGATGCCATTGGCCTTCTTGGCTACCTGGGCACACTGTTGGCTCATGTTCAGCTTCCTGTCAATCCAGACTCCCAGGTCCCTTTCTGCCTGGCTGCTCTCAGCCACTCTGTGCCCAGCCTGGAGCTCCCTATGGGGTTGTTGTGGCCAAGACTTTATTGTCTTCTTAATGAAGTCCTATTTTCTCTGAAGTCCTGTGTTAAAACCACTGCCTTAGTTGTGCTTCTGGCTCACTGTGTGTGTAGTGTCTTTGTGTTGTGAGGGAACTGGAAGACTGATTTTGTAGGGAATGTGTTAATTGTACCTGTAACTTACCCACAGAATTTTTATGTGTTTAGCAGCCAGGCCAGGCTCTTGGCCAGGTTACAGCCTGCCACCTTGAAGTCCTTGCAGCTAATACAGACTTAGAGCTGAGAGACCTAGCAAGAGCTGGTCCCATCTCTCCTCTGCCTTCCCTAGTCCTGCTGTCTCTTCTGCTGCTAGTCCTGCTAGATTTTTACCTGGAGAAATCATCTAATAAACCTTTAGATGTGACCTACCTATTGCCAGTTTTTAAAGGCTGGCTCCATAGAAAATCTTGTGCCTCTAATTCACACTTAATAGAGTCAGCTGGCTATTGTGTGGGACGCCCCAGCCATTGGCTAATGGGATTCTGCTTTCTGCAGAAAGGTTCTGCATTGTTCCCTCCTCATTCTGAACAGTAATACTTAATGGAGAGGGAACTCAATTTGCCCCAGAAATTGATTTCTGTAAGCAGCTGAGGACACTTCCTTGCAGGCTGGTGATTAGGTAACTGTTATGTGTCAGAGACTTCTCAGTGTCCTTTGAAAGAAAAGCGAAGTAGTTGACAGCTTCTGAAGAACTCTCTGTTCTAACACTCGTCCTATTTGTTTTTCAGATCCAGAATTACTTATTCCACCAAAACTGAATAAAAATCTGCAGTGGAAACTGCATCTTCTCCAGTAACTTTTAAAAGTCAGGAATCCCAGTGGACACTGAACTTCATATTTCCAAATAACTTCATTACATCTTTACAGAAACCATTTTTGTCCTGGCGTTTCTTAGGGCTCTGCAAGTGAAGAGTTGGTCCCTCCACCTGATGCAGCTGTCACCAGGATGGCATCATGCTGCCTGGACAGCCACTCACCTCCCAGTGCAGAGGAGGTTTCTGAGGCTGGGGGGTAACACAGTGTGCAGCTCTTGAGTGCTGCTGGTTGGACCCCACATCTCCCACCTGTTCTCTTCCTTCTGAATGCAGCAACCCCACACGTGTTGGATGGGCTGTTTTCTCTGCCATCACTCCCACCCCATGAATGGTACCTGACATAAAGACAGGTCATGTTTTAAGCAGTTCAGCCTGTTTTAGAGATTTCACCACTACAACCAAACTAGCAGCAAGCTGCCACAGTTGCTAAACAAATGAGTTTTGTTTTCTGTGTTGAAGCTGGATGTTGATGATACTGTATTTTCATTGAGCAGCAGGGCAAAGCCTGCAGTAGCAGCACCCATTGCTGTCCTGAAACTGCCCATTCCTACCCAGGAGATTTTGGGTAAACCTGAATAAAAGCAGGTGAGCAGTGTGAGGTGGTGGGTGTCAGTGTCACACACTGCTGGGTAGTATTCCCCTCATTGAGTTTAAAGATGACAGACTAAAGCTGCTCTATGGCACCAGCAGATCAGCATCTGTGCCCTGATGATGCTGTGAGCAGAACTGTTTCATTTGCAAACTGATTTAAACTCATACCTGAAAATTAGGATGTACCACAGAATACTTTTGTGATCTGGCTGGAGAAGCAGGAACAGCCTTGGCACTAGAGGAAGGGGCCAAAGTCTGTACGTCATAGAACTAATTCTTTCACCTGCAAGACTGGTTGATGATGTTATGTTTTTAGATACACAGCCTAGTGTCTGCATAATGCAGCCAGTGGGATCATGATCAAGTCTTTTCAGAAGAAAGAAATTGCCATGTATGTAATATTTTATTAAAAAGCGGAGACAGAAGTTCTGTTGTTTTTCTTCTTAGTTCAGGACCACAACAAGACACTAAATCACAGTTTTTTGTGTTGCAATATTCAAACTTTTAAACATACAAACACTTTTAAAACCAGCTTATCAACTTTGTCGACACTGGTCTTTGTAAGGCACCCAGTGTCTTCCTCAGAAGCACTTCCTAAGAATGCAGGAAGGACCACCTTCTTCATATTCACTCCTGGAAATCCAGAGCTCCTGGAAGGAGTGGAGTGATGCCAGAATAGACCCACCAGTCCAGACAGAAAACTTTCTTTGAGGAGAAGCAAATATGGTAAGGTTGTCACTGGGGCATAGCCTGGCCAGTTCCATCTGGAAGCGTTCAGCAAAGCCCTTCATCATAGTGCTCCCCCCACACAGCAGGATATTTCCTGCTATTTTTTTGGGGAGGTTATGGTGGCAGTTCCTGAGGCAGGTGGCTGTTAGCTCCAAAAGCCCTGGCTGCTGTGACCCAAGTAAGGCTGGGTGGAAGAGTGCTTCAGCACAAAGGAATCTCTCCTTGCCTACAGTGAGAAGGTGTCCATCTGGCAGCTTGTAATCCATTTGTTGTCTATCACCAGGTAAATTCAAATCCTGTCTCAGGTCCAGAGAAGTGTAACAGCACTTCTCTTTGAGATCTTGCACAATGTTCAGCTGGTGTTCTGTGAAAACATTTCCAGACTCATTTACCAATTTCATGAGATAACGTGTGATGTCCAAGCCAGCATAATCCACTCTCCTAGCAAGGCTACATATGATATAACCTTCATAGATGGGAACAACATGTGAAACACCATGGCCACTTTCTACCACAAAAGCTGAGGTTTTTCCGTAAGAGTACATGGATAAGTGGGACTGGTAGGCAAGGTAGAGGACAGGCACATGAAGTCCCTCAAACATCATCTCAGCATATCTCTCCTTGTCAGCAATGGAACAGAGAGGAGGCACTGACACCAGAACAGCATGGTCCTCTGGCTGAATCTTCATCTGAGTGTGGAAAATGCACTCCAAAGTATCTTGGACACAATTCCAGTCCACCACTATGCCATGTCTTACTGGGCTGGTAGGTGCTGACCATCTGTTCTGAAGCTCACTCCCAACAAAACTTTCTTTTTGATGGCTCCCAGTTTCATGCATGGGCTTAGGAGCTGTAGGTGAAACAACATAGGAGGGCTGCATCTCCCCTGCAAAGCCACACTTGAAGTAACCTGTGCCAATGTCTACAACCACAGCTTCAGATTTTTTCATGGCCCTGAGGCTACCCATAGTCACAGGTATGTGGCTGTCCCTTACAGGCTTCAGTTTGTGTTTGCTGCTGCCAATCTCACAGACCTTCCCTGGACAGCTGTAACTTCATGCAGTGAGTTCTGGACATACTTTTCTGTGGCACTGCTCTGCCACCACTCCACCTGGGATCAGAGCAAAGCAGCAGACTGAGCCTGGAATGGTTCTGCTGAAGGCTGCCTTATGACATAGGCAGGCTTGGTCCTCAGCAACCAGTGCTCTGCATCCAAGTGTATTACAGTCATGCCTTAGCTGAGCACCACTGGTGTATGGCTGAGGGGCTTGTGCTTCACTTTAACCTGCTCTGAGGGGCACTAAAAAGCATGACACCCATCCAGATGTGATGGGCTGTGGGGTGTAAACAGTGCCTTCAACTGAAGCAGCATGGCTTTCCTTTCTGTGTTGGCCATGTGAGGAAGGCCATGGCTCTCCAGCATTTGCAACTCCTCTTGCTCCAAAATAGTTCCTGTGGCTAAGCATTAGCACAACCTTCACCTCTGGAGCCAAGTGATGCCCTAGTCTGACTGCCAAGAGTGAACACCTGGGCTGGCTGTGCTTTTGTCAAGGTTTCTTTCTCTTTTATTTTTGCTTTTTATTAAGGCATAATATTACTAACAAGTGAAGCATGACAGGTGTTTGACATTACACCTCAACCTCTCACTCACCCTTACTGTCCCCGGCTCAGTTGCAGGAACATCTTTTATCTTTTCCAACAGCAACAGGTCACTATTTGCCCCATCAGTGTGTGCAGTAACACACTGCTGCCTGGGGGCACAAGAGAACATCCTCCTTCTCCCCACAGAATCCATGAGCAAGCCTTACAAACAGCATTCTCCTTGCACAGCAAAAACACCGGTGTGTGTTTTCACTGAAAGCCACTTAACACAGGGCCTCTTCACAAGTCAGAGCCGGGACCATAATGAAGTTGAAGGCTACAAACCGGCTCTGGAGCCAGAAACGTTGTGCTTGGCCTCTTTCTGCATTTTTGTGACCACCCCTCCAAGCAAAGGGTGCGGCACACGCGGTGAACTGGGACGGTGGGCTTGGGGGGTCTCGCAGTCCTCTCCCTACAGGCTGTAGACAGCTGCCCTGAGTGTCACATTGTCACTCCCGCTGTCATTCACACTGTCACACCCGCGCACAAGCGCTGCCTCCCCCACTCACCGAGGCCTCCCCAGCGCTGAAGGTTTCCAGGCGCGCATGTGTGGCATTGGCTGCTCCTTGCCAGAGCGGGGGCAGCACAGGAGGAGCGCCCCAACCCTGCCCCACATCCTGCTGCAGCCCCGCATCCTGCTGCAGCCCCGCCTGAGCCATTAACGCATCCAGTGCTGATCCTGGAGCTCCGTGACACGGAAGCAGTTGCCTCAGAGTCCCTGTTAGAGCCTGAGCCGCCTGCTCCGCGGTCCAGCGGCACCGAGCCCCTGACGCCGCGCTGGGGCACAGCGAAACGGGGACGCGGTAGCTGATGCTCCTTCCCATACACTCTCACCCACTCCCTTGACAGCTTTGCTGTCTGCCACACCAGCCGCTGCAACATTATTGCTGAAGAGAAACTTCAGTGACAAGTAGAAGACATCAAAATAATAGACCTCTAAATCATCATTTATTTCCTTTTTTTTTTTCACAGTAGAAACTTAGATCTGGGCTCAACACCTCAGCTGCTGAATTAAAATAATTCATCCAAACACAGTGCTTCTTCCAGACTTCATACAGATTAGTGTGACAGTTCCACAACAAAACTGCAAGCACACTTGCTATTTCAGAGTTCAGTTTATTTTTATGTTTTTGGAGGTTTTCTTCTCCAAGCTATTACAAAATTGTTACATCACAGTTTCCAGGCTACTTTTTCCTGTATCACAACCGTCATTCCCTTTAACAAAAACTACAGAAGCCCACTAACATTTTGAGATCTTTGTTTTAGCCTGAAACCTGAAGACAGATTCTAAGATGATTTTTTTTTAAGTCATTTTGGCCAATGTCTCTTGAGATGCTCTTTTAACTGTGGGATAGTGGACAATTGTTGTTTGCAATGATGGCATCTGAGGGGCAATTTGAGAAGTTCAGAGACATGATCTTTCACCATCACTCTTCCATTGCTTCGTACCATCTCTATCACATCTGAAAGCAAAGTAAGAAACCAGAGGTATTGGAACCATGTGGCATCATGAAAAACAATACTGCTGAATCTCTGCATACCACTCTACTTGCACAGCAGTTCATCACTGATTTCTAATTTGAACCAGTCACAAAATTTGGTTCTTTTACTTAGTGCTATAAAACCTTTCACTTACTGCAACAACATTTATGGCTTACACATTTTTTGTGAAAAAAAAAAAAAACACCACACAGGCCAGAACCCACAAGCAGCATTATGTGTTATGAAATAAACACCTTTTCTAACAGTTACCTTGAGAGTTTAAGAAGTAGTCTGTAGTAAATGAGTTCCAGTGCTTTTTGGTTTTCAGGGATGGAGAATCAAAATCCTGGCTGATTACATGCAAGTGTAGCTGACTGAAACAAATATATTATGTAGATAAGAATGTTAATGCTTGAAGTTCTTTTGCAGTAGTATCAGTTGCAAACATGATTCAGCAGTTGGAGTGACAGCCTTATGGATCAGTCTCGCCACGTCTGACACACAGTCCTGCATCAGAAGAAACCCAGTCCTTTCTGGAAGCACTGTCTGTGTCATGCCAAGCATTTCAGTTGAACATTCAAGATCATCAGCCTGTGTATTCCATTGGTCCCTACTGGAATGAGCAGTCCACATTCATCCTCATTTCCAAAATGGCAGGGGGACTGGTTTTAATAAACCAAAGGTTTTAATAAACCAAAGGTTTAAGCTTTGTAAAGCACCTGCATGGGACTTGGTCACTTGTCAGTAACTCAAAGCTTCCTTCAAGAACAAGAAACAACTGGGGAACACCAACTGCAATACTGACATGCACTGCTGGTAAGATCTGAGCTTATTTACTCCTTGCTCAGTATCAGGTAACACTTCATAGGCTTAGGAGTCACTGTGCCCCCAGACCAGTGCCCTAGTACTTGGTGACTTGGCCTCTATTGCTGGGACTGGACCACCCATGCACTGTAGCCCCAGGTACAGTTCTCTGCTAGGGGAACCAGGCAGGCATTTCCCACCAGACCTGAGATGCCTGTGTAGCCCATTGGCTACACAGCTCAGCTGCACCTAAGGGACCTGTACACCAAACTGACTGCAGTGTTTAGTATTATTAGTATTATTATCCCAAATCCAGTCCCCACCTGATGACTCATCTAGGCCTTACCTCATACTGGGGATAGCATGGTAACCCAGTCTGAACTCCAGGCTCCCTCTGGAAGGACACTGTTCAATCATTTTTTGCCCAACTGAATGCATATGTTCCAGGAGTTCAAGATGGTCCTCGGTGACTGACTTCAGGCTTGAAATGGGATCCCATGGTAAGACAAGCCAGTGGTAACGTGCTTTGGGGTATTTATCCTTGATGACTACAGTCTTTTCATCTTTGTAAACCTTGCAAAACAAGTAACTAGATTATTTACACACTGGAAGCTAAACATCTTATTCCTCTAAGTACCATTTTTAGTGGCTCGCAAGACTTCACCCATCTGCACATCCCACTGTGGTTGCCAATGGCCTTAACCACACATATGTGTTGCCAGTGCAACCTGGACTGCCATGAAAAAAACCAAGAAAAAATACAAGATGGGGAGAAATACCAAGCAGTGAAGCATTCCAATTCATGGAGGAACTTCTGGAACTAGGGCCACGATATGCACCCTCCTTCATAACATGCAGCAGAAAGAGGCAGAGAAATTTCCAATATCCCTTTTCATACACTTTACAGCAAAAACTTTCAATTCTTACTTAGTGATAAATTAATCCTTGCTACAGGTGTACATGAACTCTCTTGAAAATCACCTGGACTCAGACACCAGCAGCATCCAGGAGACTCTACTTCCACCAGGCTATGTGCAAACTTTGCTGTCACCGAAACAAAAATCAGAGCATTGTGCTCAGTATAGAGCACACAGGAATGCACTGGACTGCCTCACTCTTTGTACAGCTCTGGAGTGAAGCACAAGTCTTTGAGGTGCTACAAACAGCATGCTCAGAACAGCAGACCTCCACCTGTGTTACAATGAGGAAAACATTAAAGTCTGAGCTGTTTCAGTTCTCCAGCACGTGGTCCAAAACAGTTACTTGTATTCTAACATTCAAAGAATACTTTGAAATCCAGCTTATGTTTTGGGTCAAGAAAGCCTTATCCTGGCAAGTGCTATATGAAATTCTACTTAAGGGATGAAGAATAAGCTTCATGTTGAAGCATAAGCTTCATGTTTAAGATAGGTAAATATTTCAACATCTTTGTCATTCCCCATAGAAAACTCATTTGGAAGTGCTGATATTTCTAGAAAATGGGAGTAGTTCTCCTACAACTCTATGCAGTTCAACACTTTAGACTTGTATTTTAAAAAAAAAAGTTAAAAAATACATATATATAAAAATACAAAACCAAAAAGATAGTCAAGAAAGAGAGACCCTCTGGTCAGTTATCATGGAAATTATTTTCAGCCTGAGGGGTATCAACACCAGAAGGGGCCCAGTGAGGCTGTATGATCTCAGTCACTCCAACAGATGAAGGTGAGGGCAATCACACCAAGCAGTGAGCACAAGTCATCAGGGAGGGTGACCTCTAAAGGTCTTTTCCAGCTGGAATTACTCAGTGATTTCTAAAACCACATACCACAGGTGGCTGTGATATCAGTCCTCCTGAACATACACTCTTGAAGAAGAAAGGGAAAACGTATCTCTTCTAATACTGAGATGGCCATGCAGCAGTCAAGACAGCCAAAGCACAAGCTAAATTGACTAAAGCTTCAGGCCTTACTCTGCCAGATGGTGGAACACTGACGAGGAGCATTCTCCCTGTTTTGGAGTTTAGCTAAAAAGATTGTCTTTCAGAAGCTGTCTATATATTTGTCATAACTTGAGAATGAAATGAAAGTAGTTTTCTCTACATGGGCAGGGAAGATTCTCTCAAGGCTCTCAGAATCCAAGAAGGAGGAAAGTAGGTGTGTATACCAAAGTACTGCAGCCACAAAAAGACATTTGTCACACTGCAGCCACAAATCTGTCAGACTTCTGTGTCTTGAGTCTGACCTCCTCAAACGCAGGCAGGAGAGAACATAAAAGCTCAAGAGAAGCCATGCAGCAGAGAGAAACAGAGAGAGAGCAGTGCATCTGGAGCATCTGCAGAAGTTTACAACAACCAAAAAAGCAATTCCTGTTGGACAAAGAAAGCAACTGGAGGAGGAGCCGGCCTTCACATCCTGTCATCTGGCACCAAGATTGTTTCAGCTCAGAGTCTGCTGAAAACCAGAAACCTCACCAAACTTGGAAACAAGGCCGCTGAATGCCGGAAAACAGGAACCTCCAGTACTGGCTCAGGTTCAAGCCACACCCCCATTTCAGCTGGTTTCCCTGAGGAAACAAAGCAGCTTGCATGCTCTCCCAACAATCTTTTTGAAATCTGTTGGCCAAATTTGGGAGTGTAGAGAGCTTCAAGATAATTAAGATAATGACATTCTTAAAAAGCGATATACCAGACTTCCAAATTAAAGCCAGTACAAGCAGATCATTAAAGTAAACCACAGAAAAAAGTTCATTTATTTCTGTTAGACAGGAATGACTGTGAAGTACAAGTGTATAGCTCTTACCTGCAGTTTTGGATCTTGCATGGAGCTCTTTAGACCCTGACTCCAGTGTCCTACATGTTCCTAAAGCATAAAAGAAAAAACAAAAATTATAAAATAATTAAGAATTGTTTTCAAGCACTCAGTTTTTAGTATACAACGGTAATATAACAGCTCAATGAGAGCTGAATTATTTCCTTTCTACAAACTTGCTCCAACTGTGCCCACAAAGCTACTTTTGAAAACTTAGAAAGATACTGCTAAGATTCAAAGTTAAATCTTTTAAATGTTGGAAATTCAACATGAGGGAGCTCTAAATCAGCTTGAATACAATGATTTGTATGAACATGTTACAGCAGTCCCTGATTATTACCAAAGGCAGATTAAAGACCTTCTGCTTCACTGATCACAAGGGTCAAAGGAAGTACAAAGATCTCCATTAACTGTCCTATCACATGTTGCTCTGCACACAACAAAGAAGTGATTGTGGTGTATGGCCCTTACTCTTAAATGTACTGATTTTCTGATATTGTGCAAGGAGTGTACAGAACAACCTTGGACTGAAATTTTGCGTTAAGGGCTTTCATTTCCGCGCCTTCTTCTCCAGCGACTGTGCTGTTACAGTTCCAGATGCAGTAATCAGTCTTTTATTCTGTCCACGTCAGGCAGGGGTAAAAACTCCCTCCCAAACTACTTAAGCTGGTAACATCCATTATGGTAAACATCATTCTACAATGAAGAACAACCAAAGCAGGAGGGGGTGGGGAAAAGCAATTAAAAAGAAGAGGGTCAGGTTGTCCCATTCCTTGTGCACAAGCCACTCCTCTATTTGTACCACAGATTTCATCTCAAGAGCCAGCAGAATATCCTTGAGTGACTCCAGGCAAATGGAGCCCTTCTAGCAGAAACTGCAAGAGGAATCAGTCATTAAATCCTCACTCACTACAAGCAAGCCCCTTCACACATACACCCCAGCTCAGGTTAGAATGGATCCCATGTCACTACCTGAGGACCCTGGTGCCTCAACACACAAGCAGCTCAGATGCACTGAACACTCTGAAGATCTGTGTTCACCCACCAGTAGCACCCACAACACAAACCAAAGCCCTGGTGGAGGAGACAAACCCAGGAGAAACAACACAAGTACTAACATCAACACACTTGCCTTTTTTCTTGAAGACCCTTCATGTGGAGATCCACCAGTGCCACTTAGCTTGGGATTTCCATAAGTGCCTTGGGTATCCACCACCTCCATTTTCATTTTTTTCCTGGGAACAAGCTCTACATCATCATCATCATTTTCAGAGGAGTCCCCACATGGCATCTTGTAGGTCTGTATTTTCTCTTCTGCCTCTTTAACAGTTTTCCCTGATTCTTCAACAAATTGCACCGTGTAGGGGAAAAGTTTGTTCACGACATGCAGAACCTGGCCTGGCTTCATTATCACCTCTCCATTCTTGCCAATATTCACGAGATCAACACTAGTTGGGTTGACTCCTATCTTTGGAAGGGAGAAAAAGGAAAAAAATAGCAAGTGATGTTGTAAGTGGAATTACAACTACTGCTCCACTGTTCGGGAATATCACTCTCCTAGAAAGGCAACACTTTTTGTATTCACTGCACTGCCTACCCACACCAACCTGCTCTAGAGGATCAGGGAACTCCCAACACTTCCAGGAAGAAGTCACTACAATGTTCCAGTACTTAAAGGGTGGCTATAAAGACAGAGACTCCCTATTTACAAGGAGTAACATGGACAAGACATGGGGCAATGGGCACAAGCTGCTCCTGGGGAGATTCTGTTTTAACACAAGAGGAAAATTTTTTCACTGTGAGGACAGACATTGGAATGGTCTCCCAGGGGAAGTGGTGGATTCCCCCACTTAGGAAACACTTCGAGTTTCTAAGTGGATGCATGTCCAGGACATGGAGCAGGTCCAGAGAAGGGTCACAAAAATGAACAGGGTGCTGAAACATCTCATATAAACAACCATATTAGAAGGGTTGGACCAGATGATTCTTGAGGTCCCTTCCAACCTGACATTATGTGATGAATGCAGGAAACACCTCTCTACAGCCCAGTCCCATAGCCCCCCCAGTGTTATAGGGAACTCACAGTTTTGTAGCAGCTGGCTACAGTGATACAGCAAGACCTACGCTGCATTTTGCTAAAAAAAAATTAACAACCTATTAAATTACTTTTAAAATAACAGCAGCCTTGGTAACAATTACTTCGGAAGAATAGCAGTAGTTTTAGCAAATTATTTAATTCCAATCGCTCACAGAGTTTCCTCCTTAAACCATCTTACTATCTTCCTTTTCTTTTTTACTGCATTTTCATTTCTGTTTCTACCAAATGCCATCCCATCAACACATTTGCCTTCCACTACAGAAGGATGCTCTTCTGAGCCATTTGAAGAAAGGAGTTCAGGCTTACAACCACTGGTTTACCAAGCACAGCTCACTGTTAACACTTGCAACACACTTCTTCCAGCGCAGGCAAAAAAAAAAAAAACCAAAAATCAGGAAGTAAAGACCCTGTGAGCCTCTAAAAGAGTCCAGTTCACAGGGACTGCCTAAGAAGATTCTTGCTAGATTCACCTGATACTGGTGGGGTCCCTGTGCTTACTGAGTCTGGAGACATCTTGATGGAATATGTTTCCCCTCAGTGGACAAAACATGTTGATGTGTTGTCCACATGTGTGCCCAGCACCTGAAGCCAGAAAATTTTTCCTTCATACTGTCTCAAGGATATTGGTCCTCATAAGTATGAGAGAGTAGGCTTACAGAGAATCATAGAACCATAGAATAATTTGGGTTGAAAGGGACCTCTAATGGTCATCTAGTCCAACACCCCTGCAGTAAGCAGGGACACCCTCAACTAGATCAGGTTGCTCAGAGCCTCATTGAGCCTCACCCTGAACATCTCCAGGGATCAGACATTTGTCAAGCCTCAACTACCTCCCTGGGCAACCTGTTCCGTTTTTGCACTACCCATAAGGTAAAGAACTTTTTCCTAACATCCAATCTAAACCTACTCTTCTCTAATTTAAAAAGCATTGCCTCTCGTTGTATCACTACAGACCCTTGCAAACAGTCCACCTCCAGCCTTCCTGTCCACCCCTTGGCATGTGGGAAGGTCACTATTAAGCCTTAAACTTCTCTCCAGGCTGAACAACTCCAGCTCCCTCAGCCTGTCTTTGTAGGAGAGGTGTTCCAGCCCCCTGATCATTTTTGTGACCCTTCTCTGGACCTGCTCCATGTCCTGGACATGCATCCACTTAGAAACTCGAAAATGCACTAGGTGCTCACATCCCACTCCTTCCCAGAGGTGACCACACCTTTGGCTCTATCAGCCACTGAAACAAAAACCTTGCACGGCTGCCCAGTCCCCTTAATACAAGAACCATTACGACCTCAAATGCAGGCCTGACTCTGCAGCAGGACACTCTGCCCCAGTGGCCCTGCCTCAGTTTGTGGTTCAATTGCTGCATCTGTCATCTTCACTGCCCTGAGCATGGACTGGGAAAGTACAGGGGATAACAAACCCTGAACTAGTCTCAATCTTTAAAGTACCAGTAGAAGGCCAAGTTGATACCTCTGGCATCAGCTGCTCTCCTGTGTTGAAGAACATGGAGTTTAGCCATAGCTAAGCCAAACAGAGACTGAACAAGAACACACAGCTAACAAAAGAAATTGCTTAGTGAAGAAAAACACTTTTGTGCTTTTTCCTTTGTTTCCCTTCTGTTCTCCAATAAGAGACATTGGAGGTATGGCTGTTAAATGACAGCACCAAATTACCTCGTTCCACAAAAGCCTAATCCCATCTTAGACTGGAGAGACTCCTGTAGACTTTCCCAAGAAGGTGTCCTGGATTTTCTCCCCTCCAACAGGGATGCCTGGTCAAGTGGTTACTCCTCAACAGGCAGAGAGAAAAGGAGCCCCTGCCCCACCCATAGAGAGAAATATCAGATCCCTGTGCATGAGTTCTTATTCATATCTTCATTAGCTAGCTTTAAATTCTAAAGAAAGCTTTAACTTCTAAGCTATGGGCCCCTCAGTTCAGGAAGGATATCGAGGTCCTGGAGCAGGTCCAAAGGAGGGCAACCAGGCTGGTGAAGGGACTCGAGCACAGGCCCTATGAAGAGAGGCTGAGGGAGCTGGGGCTGTTCAGCCTGGAGAAGAGGAGGCTCAGAGGAGACCTCATTGCTCTCTACAACTCCCTGAAAGGAGGTTGGAGCCAGGGGGGGTTGGTCTCTTTTCCCAGACGACTTTCAACAAGACAAGAGGACACAGTCTTAAGTTGTGCCAGGGGAGATTTAGGCTGGATATCAGAACGAATTTTTTTACAAAGAGGGTGACCAGGCAATGGAATGGACTGCCTGGTGAGGTGGTGGATTCTCCATCCCTAGAGACATTTAAAAAGAGACTGGATGTGGCACTCAGTGCCATGGTCTAGCAACCGCACCGGTGGGTCAAGGGTTGGACTTGATGATCTCTGAGGTCCCTTCCAACCCAGCTAATTCTATGATTCTATGAAACTTCAAGACTGTGGGTTCTTTTTTAAAAAAAGAAGAAAAATTTCGAAATGTTGCCTTACCACATTGCCTTAAAGCATTAATTTAATCATTGCTATAGATCTAGTATAAGAACTATTAATAGGTAACTTAGGATTACTCTAATAATTAGCCTTTATATAATACCTATTAGTTATCCAGTTAATTTTTTGTTGAGTTGCCTTATTGTGTTGCTACCCTAGTATCCCAACACTCAGACACCCTGATTTATGCCAGTTTTGTCTAATTTTTAAGATCTTCTCCCATTTGCAATAAATTTTGGTTTTGTGCATACACATCTTGTTCCATATGGGAGAGCCTCAACCACAGAAGCTTAAGGCCCAGGAGGCAGACCACCAAGTTTAGGGGGAAAATTCAAAATATCCAAAACACAGCACCTGGAAGAGCAGGTTATGGATTCACAGCAGCATTCCCTGATGCTACAAGTCTTGCTGTCTCAGACTGGATTGTATCTGGCAGGAACACTGCAGTCTTCCATGGAGATACACACACAAAAAAGACATCTCCCTTCCAAGGATCACTTGCTTGGCCTTAGAATAGCTTCAGGCCCTTCAGATCCAGTGTTAAGAATCATCACTTGCACCAACAGTGGAGTTTAAGTACAGCATCTCAGTACCAAAAATATTGTACATTTGTTTAAAAACATACCTGCTTAACTGTGACATACCCCTTGTTACAGTCTGCTTTTAACTGAACTGGAAAGAAAGAACAAAGCATCACAAAACACTGTAAATAAAAGGACCAGACACTCTGCTGAAGCACCCCTTGCAGATGACATTCCTCTATTTTAAGATCTGCTGTCTTCTGAAGCTGCTCTGTGAATACACACAAAGAATACTTCTGCCTCATCCTCTCCTTACAGGACTACAGATAAAGCAAAACCAAGCCATGCACTGAGTCACACCAGAGTATTTCTTATCATAGTCAGCAAAACTACTTCAGAATGAAGGTGAAATCTGAAGAAGTCTTCTACATATTCTTGCCATTTTCAGCAGCCCTCTGTGTAAATAAGGTATGGAGCAAGACTGTGTCCAGAGGAAGCAAAGACAAGGCAAAAAACAATAGAAAGGTACTATTTTTATACATCAGAGATATGTTTAATATATTCCCCCAGCACATCTATAAAATAATAAATCATACTAAAAAACAGTTGGTGGATGAGTAAGGAGATGAAACAAAGGTGCAGGCAGTGGAACATGACTGTGGGCCTGGGGACTCACATTAAGGTTCAATGCCTTAATTTTTGAGGGTGAACTTCTTGTTCCTCTGATTTTTTAGGACCCAGACATCTCCATAATGCTTAACAATAAAGCTTGATGACTTCAAGAACCAAGCAATACTATGGACCATGCAGAAAAAAGGAAACCATAAGCCAGTGACTGCAGAAGCAAGCCTAAGGAAAGCCTGCTAAGACTTACAAGGAGAACTGCGACTTCCTATCTAGATGTTGCTCAAAGGAGGCTTAAGAGTAAGGCAAAAACATTGGCTCATCAGCTTCACTGTAACTTAGCCAAACAGAAGAGTGATATTTATTGATAAATTCAACTGTTGGTACTTGCATCTTACACACCTCACAAGCCTGGCTGCTGCTGCATGTAGAAAGTGGGATTTGAGCTAAAGCTTACCTTGCTGCCTTGAACACTTCCTATCTGTTATCCCAGTTTCTGGGCCACGCCCAATCACCACTGCTTCCAAGTGTGGCAGTTTCACTCGCTGGCTGCATTTCTCCTTCCCCACGAGCCAGCAGGCACGCATCACTGTGCAGCAAAACAAATAGTATGTTAATAACACTCAGCTTCCATCTAGGTCATCTCCACACTGAACAGAGTCCAGGAGTTCTGCTGCCAGCCCATTCATTAGCTGAGTGACTGCTGCTAACTGGGTCCCTGTTTCTGAAATTCAAGGCAGAGCACAGCATTAATGCTAGTATAACCTAAAAGAAAATTGTTGCTGAAAGGGCAGTCCTGTCTTCCCTTCCTTCTACACCACCGTGCATGCTCACCAGTACAAATCATAGATAAGACAAGCCAACTGGATCTACAGTTCCATCTGACCAAACAAAGAAAGTTCCTTGGTTCCCACTGAATCAGTTATCCGAGAGATTAAACACCAAAACAAAATGACAGAAGACAGAGGGGCCAAGGGAAGGTGACAGCTCCATCCAACACCAGTCTGCAGATAGCCCACGCTACAGAACCGGACCCTCTAGCTTACACCATTTTGATCCCGGACAGCAAAGATCCCGTGGCCCTCCTAGTCCCTGCTGCTAAACGCTCCTCATCCCAGCTCTGTCGTGAGCTTATCCCGGTGGAAAGGAACCCGCTGTCCACAAACACCAGCCCTGCCACACACAAACGCGCGGCGTGGGGTTAGGGCCCCCTCCCCCCAAACTGAACCTCCCGGCCGGGCTGCCGGGCGGGACCTGCCCCTCACCGCGCCGCAGGCCGCCTGCCAGGCCGGGGCGGAGTTGGGGCGCACGGCAGCGAGCGCCAGCCCGGGAACACGCGAGCGGCCCCAACCCCGCCGGACCCCCGCCTGCCGCCGCTCGGTGGTGCGGACCTGGACCGGGACCGGGGCCTCATCCCGCCGATCGGGGGGCAGCCGGGCCCCGTCCCCATGGCAACGCGTACACGCACCCTCTCCGCGCGCGCGGAGCTGTCCCAACCAATCGGCTGCGGCGGTGCTGACACCGCCTGAGCAGGAGGCGAGAGCGGCCTGGTACAGGCTGCGCGCGGGGTGACCCAGAGCCGCGGGGGTGGGGGTGGAAGAGAGGGGCGACGGACACGGCGGTGCCGGTGCCGCGTACCCGGGTGCAGTCGGTGCCTGCCCGGGACACACGGACCGAACCGCACCGCTGCCGCGCGGAGAAGGACCCTCCTCCCGGACTGCGCATGCGCCGGGGGCGCGCACCCCTCCCACTCCCCCGGCGGGCGGTGGGGGCTGAAGAGGGGCGGTAGCGATTGGTCACCTCCCCCCCCTCGCACTCCTATTGGCTGCCCCAACCAAGACACGCCTCCCGAGGGGGCGGGACTTCCGGGGTGGGGCGAAGCTGTGCCGGCTCATAAACGCCCGGATGCGGGACTGGCTCGGAACTTTCCAGAAAAGTCGGGCTCGGCGCTGGGCTAGGAGTCGCGGTGGGGTGCGGGACCGCCCGCTGCTAACGGGTCGCCCTCCGCCATGGTGAAGGAGACTACCTACTACGATGTGCTGGGCGTGAAGCCCAACGCCTCCGCCGAGGAGCTGAAGAAGGCCTACCGCAAACTGGCGCTGAAGTACCACCCGGACAAGAACCCCAATGAGGGAGAGAAGGTCGGCGGCGGGGCGGGATGGGGCTGCGGGGAATGTTGCCTCCGGTGTGGTGACTCGGAGGCTGAGGGGATCGGCTGAGCTGGGCGGGATTCGGCGGTGTGGGGAGGGAGCCGGGGGATGCGGGAGGATACGGGGTGCGTTTCGGGGCTGGGAGGCCCGGGAGCTTGAGGCACCTCGGTATCTGTCTCTCGCAGTTCAAGCAGATCTCCCAAGCTTACGAAGTGCTGTCGGACCCGAAGAAAAGGGACCTGTATGACAAAGGAGGCGAGCAGGCTATCAAAGAGGGTGGCTCTGGCAGTGGGTTCGGGTCACCCATGGACATATTCGATATGTTCTTTGGCGGCGGTGGGAGGATGCAGAGAGAAAGACGAGGTAAAGTGCCGTTTTCCCATACTTTGCTATACTTAAGGAGGCGATCGCTGTGGTAGACGGGCCGTAGGTGTCAGGCTTCACATTGCGTTAAATTGCATTTAACGGGATTGTTCTCAAAATCTGAAAAAGCGTTATTCGTAAGACCCGAAAAGAGCAGAGGAGGGCAGATGGCTCGTACGGTGGCAGTTTGGTCTCCTGTGCATTGTGTCACGTTAATAACTAACCGGGTTTTGTGTTTGGAAAGCCTGTAGCCAGGTGCAGGCTCAGCTGCTGATAGGCTGAGTAGGAAATGGCACCGTATCTTTGCTGGCCAGGCTGCCCTAAGAGTACTGTTCAAGTCTGAAATGTTCAAAAGTCTTTAAGTAACTGTATCTAAAGAATATACCCCGGTAAAGTCAAATCAGTAGAAGCTTTTTGTTTTCCTGTGCTGGTCACTGGAATTACATTGAAGGTGCAGTTAACTGCTGCTCAGAAATTAAAGTCCATATTGATCACTACTGCATGAAACTTGTGTAAATTAAGCTCGTTAAGAGTAGAACTGCCCCATCTCTTTACCTAAGAATCGTTGAGAAGCAGAAGAAAAAAGAACTTGTATGAGAGTATTAGTGTGTTGTATGCAAGTATTCCTGGTAAGTACCTTTAACAAAGTTAAAGCTGCTGTAGGCAAAGTTCTAATTAATTCATAAGTGTAAAAAATTAGTTAATCACTTCAGTTTCCAGAAAGCCCTCTGGTGACAGGAAGAACATCCTTTGCTCACTGTAAACAGCATTTCCCACTTCCTTGTGGGTGACATGTTCATCTGCTGTGTTAAAATGGAAAGTCCTGTATTGTGAAACTTAAATGTCTGCAGTTCTACATTCTTTGTTTCTCCTCCTGCTGGTTCTTTCACAGGATAATCTTTAGCTTACTCCAGTAGAGAAGTGTTACTGACAAAGCCATTAGAAATCTAATTTAATACCAGATAGGAAGGGGCTATTGGCCAATACCAGCAAAACGAGATGAAGCTATATTAAAACAGGATGTTAAAGCTCTTAAAATGAGTTTATTGTGGCTTTGAGCTTAGTGACATGGGAAGTTGACTGTTAACCTGGAGAGCAGGCTTTCAAAAGAACCATTTTGTTTTACAGGTAAAAATGTGGTGCATCAGTTGTCAGTAAGTTTAGAAGATATGTACAATGGTGCAACGAGGAAGCTCGCACTGCAGAAGAATGTTATCTGTGACAAATGTGAAGGTAACTGTGTAACTGAGAAAAAAAAACAAAACACAAGGTGCTTCTAAACGTTCTGGGGGTGGGGGGAAGGTGGTGGCAGAGGGTTGCATTTCTGGCAGTGTGTAACCCTTTGTATTTCAATTTTCATTCTCTACAGGCCGTGGAGGTAAAAAAGGTGCAGTGGAGTGCTGCCCTAACTGCAGAGGAACGGGCATGCAGATCAGAATTCACCAGATTGGGCCAGGAATGGTGCAGCAGATCCAGTCTGTGTGCATGGAGTGCCAGGGGCACGGGGAGCGTATCAGCCCCAAGGACAGGTGTAAGAGCTGCACTGGCAGAAAAATTGTCAGGGAGAAGAAGATACTAGAAGTTCACATTGACAAAGGTGAGGTGTCTTGAACTTGGATGTGCTGACTGGCTTAGGAGCACTAAAACAAAAGTTAGAGGAAATGCATGGTGTTGGTTTGTCAGGTGAGGCTGCTGGACATGTATCCAGTGACACTGCCTTGTTGATGCCCTTAAAAAGCAGGAGGCTTGTTTTCAGGGGAGGCTCCTTACTTATATGTTTGCATATACCAGTGCACATAAGTCAGGAGTGAATTCTGAAACTTGCAGTATTCTAAGCGGTAAATTTTTTCTGAGCCATCTTGTGAGTCTTGATCACGTAGCTGGCATGGTAGAACTAAAACATGTGACTTGTCATCTCAGCTGCCTAACGTGTTCCCTGCCTGTTGGAAAACCCTGCAGACTCCGATCACTTCTGCTGTGTTTCAGTGTGAAGGGGAACCAGGTCTGCAAGAGCAATAGGGTCCAGAGACAGTGCTAAGCCTCTTGTGCTTAGAACTCTGTTTGCTATGCAACCCTGACAGCACTGCTCCGTGCAGGCACTCTGACTGGCAAAATACAGCTTGGTACACAGACCCCTTGCAGGCTGGGAGAACGTGACAGGGCTGAGGAACAAACTCATCTCTGTTGAAGAGACTGCTCAAAAGCTGGTGGTAGCAGGCTCTGGAGCAGTGCAGCAGAGCAAGCTGACAAATGTGGCTTCTACAGACTTGGACCTGATAATCACCTGCAACTGGCGTATGTGTAAGCACACCTTACAATGCCTGAATTTGTTTTTAACAGGATAAATCCTACAGGAACATTAAGGGATAGTAGGGATATATTAGTGATGTTTTATACATGGGAATCACTGAGAAGTTTCTTTCCTTGTAGAAAAACAGACTGTGAGCTGCCATGGGGCAGTTAGGATTTATAGCAGAGAGGCTTGTGTGGGTGAAAAGGGTTTCTTGCATGATGGAGTCTTAGGGAGAGTGCTTTCATGGTGCTCAGCAGGCATAGAGGTTATGTTTCATAAGGAGCTCTGCCAAGTGTATTTATAAAACTGAAGAAGCTCACTGGACACTTGCTCTTAAAATGTGTTTTGTAGACAGCATTTTTGGTTTGGATTTCGTACTTGTGCATATAGTGGTAGCTGCTTTTATAATGTTTCACTTAAACATTTTCACTTAAACATTGTCAGGTGACTTCTGCAATAAAATTGAGCTTGAGACATAGTTCTGATTGACACCATGAAAATCTGTGGATTAAAAAAAGTTACAATACTTCAAGGAAAGGTCCTGATGTTCTAACCTAAATATACAGATACCTGATACCAGCTTGTGCCTATAAAACATTTCTTATTGCTGCTTTGCAGTTATAAAGATGAAAAATGTTTGTTTGTTTTCTGCTATAGGAATGAAGGATGGTCAGAAGATAACATTCCATGGTGAAGGGGACCAAGAGCCAGGACTAGAGCCAGGTGACATTATTATTGTCCTGGATCAAAAAGACCACTCTACATTTACAAGGTAAAATTTCTGGATCTCTTTTTTTTTGCTAATTCCTCATGTGCTTGTCTGTGTGCTTCCTCAGTTACCACTCACCTTTTATCTACTGGAAATACCAGTAGATAGGATCGTGTGGCTAGAACCCACCTGTCAGTCTGTTGGGTGACCAAAGCAGCTCTGAGGCATGCAGGAATCCTGGTGCAACTTGTCACAGGCACTTGTATTCTAGTAGCACAAGACGCTCTTGTGTGTGTTTTGGCAGTGGAAGGAGATGTAAGACAAACAAAGCCAGGCAGAGGTATTAAGAGTTTACAAATCTTGAATTTTAAGTACTCTTAAAAACACTGAGATTTTCTTCAATAGATAGGAATATTTGTGGTTATTTTCTTGGTCTTTCTAGACTAGCATTCAAATCCTTGCCTCAGAAAATTACCACATAATGTAGACAGCTGTTCATTCACCACTTGGCTTCAAGGCACAGAAAACTTCCAGTGTGTTCACTTTCTTATAAATAAGATCCCTGAGAAAAACATACTGAATATAGCATGCACCCTTCTGACCAGCAGTGGTTTCCCACTCTTCATTCCTTGCCTGAGTGCACTGGGCAGAGTAGTCAGTCCTGTCTGTTCTTTCTTGCAAAAGCAACTCAAGCAGCACTGACAGTATCTCAGGTGTTTCCTGTTAGTGGACAGAACTGCTCAGTGTTGCAAGCTCCCTTGTTTCAAACTCCTGTTTGAGGGATGAGTCTGTCCAGTTCCTTTTGGTCTGATGAAAAGCAACACTGGTCACTTCACTGAAATTTGTTGCACTTGGTGTCTCAATTGTTCTGTTCAGAGCAGTAACGTGGGAGTCAGTGAACTGGGAGAGAGCGTTTGTCTTGACACCAACCACTGACCCCATATTTGTAGATAGGAATGGGAAGTCCCAGATTCTTGCAAAACCTGCAGCTGGTCTGCAGCTTTGGAAGCTGGTGCCAGAACTCTATGCCAGCATAGAGCTCACAGGTTAAGAGTCAGCTCTCATTGCTTTGACTAAGCTTACTCAGCTGATTTTTCTTAACTTCCAGTGAAACTAGATACTGCATCTGTTATGCCAAAGGGACAGCTTGGGACAAACTGTTTGCTTGGTTATCTGTAACTTGAAATCACTTTTTTCTGTCTGTCTGCCCACTGCCTTCAGTTCTCATGTCCCTAGATAAACCTTGATATTACTGGTCTTACGGGGGTTATACTGAGGTCATGCTGCTGTGAGTAGTCAGGTGGCATGTTCCCTATCTCATGTCAGAGAAAAAAAGCTTTTCAGGCAAGTCTCCTTCAAGAGACTTTCAAAATGACTAGTGAAGAGAATAATTCATTTCTTAGAATAGGCTGGAGGATTCTGTGGCCCTTGAACATGAAGTGCATGCAGACATCAGTACTGCCATACTGCAGTAAGATTAGGCAATTAAAGTAATTCCAGTATCTCTTGGAGACACTTGTGATTTCTAAAAGGTACTTCCATCATAACCTGTAGTGGCTATTACCTGTTCAAAATTTCCTAGTACCAGACCTTCAGAAAGCAAGTGTAGCAGAACAATGTAGAGCTAGCAGATGCACTTACAGCACTAACCTACCAAAAGGAAGGCATTAATTGTCCCAATTGCAGAATTTAGGAAGGTGGGAGATAACTTCTTCATAGAACTGGGAAAGAGTGGTGAAGTGAAACTGGATGCAAGAGAGCCTTGCTGTATTTGTTTTCAATAAATGCTTCTACACTTTTCAATAGTTAGACTTGATCATGAATGGCTCTCAGTGTGGGTATAATTTCTGTACTTGCTGGCTCAAGGGGTTGTATCAATATTCAGTATTCTTTGTTTAATTGCCCAGGCTTATATTAAAATTTCAGCTTTATTGTCCTTGCCAAGGTAAATATTGATACTGGGTAGGACCCTTTCACTGCTTCTCCCTTTTGGTGACTATTTATGATTGGCTCTGTCTCAGACGAGATGAAGACCTTCTTCTGTCCATGGATATTCAGCTGGTTGAAGCACTCTGTGGCTTTCAGAAGCCCATCACCACGCTGGATAATAGAACCATTGTTATCACCTCCCATCCTGGTAAGTGTTGGCTGTCTGCTAGAGGTGCAAGCATACAGTGAATTTAAGCTGGAAATTTAAAGGAACAGAGCATCCCTTTTTGTGTACTAGGGGTACTAGGTTTTGTGTTGCAGTCAGTCCTGTTTTTACTAATCTTTGCAGTACAAATCTTTAAACAAAGAAAGGTTTTTTGGATAGCAGTCAGCAGTAACTTTCTCTTTGCGTGATATAGTAACAGACCTTGCCTCATGGACAGACTTGTATCCTGAGGATACCTCATGAGAATTGAAGGCCATGAGTCTCTGGAACTGATGGAGCACTTAAATTTGTAAGTATGCTTCCTTTGGGAAGCATAACAAGGCTACAAGAATGCTGTGTAAACATCAACTTGCTTGCCTACTCAGAAGTTACCAGGCAGTGAGTCCCTTCTAGACTACTCTGTACTGGCGCAGCTGTCTCATCACAGCGTAGAAGGTTAGGTAACTATTGAAGGGAGTTAAAACTAAAATGATGTAGGCTGCACATATCCATTCCCTACTTTTTGTTTGGTTTGTTGTTTTGGGTTTTTTTAGGCCAGGTTGTGAAGCATGGTGCTATCAAGTGTGTGCTGAATGAAGGTATGCCCATTTACCGCAGGCCGTATGAGAAAGGACGTCTGATCATAGAATTCAGGGTAAGTGGCTGAAATTGCTTCCACTGCACAGTTCAGCATTGCATATCCATTAAAAATAAAACCTCTGAGCAGTTCCTCAGTGTCCTGGTTTGAATATTTGATCCTCGGTGGAGGGAGATGCACCAATTACCAGTTGTCATGGTTTGGTGTTTTTCTTTAATAAAGGTGAGAACATGTAATCCATTGAAAAGAATGGCAGTTCAGAACAGGAAGAACACTACAGGACACTATGATCTGGAAAGTACATTAAGTACTAGAATAATTTTTTCAGTCTTTTGGATCCATTTGCTTGGCATGTTCTTGTGTTTCTATCATCCTGTAGGAAGAGTGGATCGGTAGCTTTGTCCTGTGCTAAAGCAGAGGAGTAGGCTGAAAAATGCTGATTTCTTCTGTGGACATAAGCTAATGCTGGGAGCTGTGGCAGCAGGCTCTGTCTGCTGTGGTTGTAGAGGACTTTCAGCCATATCTGAATATATCCTGTACTTTGCTTCTAGGGTGAATCCAGAGGGCAGCCTAAGAAATGTTGGGTAACTTGCCAGAGTGATAAATTAACTTCTTGCAGACAGTGAAAAATATCCTAGTCACATAAAACGTTGGGTTTAAGCCATCTGTGGTGATAAAGCTGATTTTGGCACCTATTTGTCCTGTAGTGGAATGGGAAAAGGCCAGTTCAGACAGGCTTGAGTAACACCAGTTCTTGATGATTTCAGGTGAACTTTCCAGAGAGTGGCTTCCTCTCCTCAGAAAAGCTGTCTTTACTTGAAAAACTGCTACCTGCAAGGCAGGAAATAGAAGAAACTGAGGAAATGGAACAAGTGGAGTTAGTGGACTTTGATCCATCTCAAAAAAGAAGACATCACTATAATGGAGAAGTCTACGAAGATGATGAGCATCACCCTAGAAGTGGTGTTCAATGCCAGACATCATAAAAGGGCCAGTGAATAGCTTGTGATGCTTGTTTTGTATGCATTAGTGTGTGAGTGAAGGACTACAAGCAGATCACCCTCACTTTCTGCTGTTTGTTGTTCTGTCCAGCCATAGTTGTTTCTAAAAGCATAAAGAAATAAACTAAGTGAGTAAACTGACTGCAGTTTGTATAAAGCTCCAGACTGCAAGCCCAAATGAAATTGATTGCACTTCCCTTCCTGCCTCTTGGTCAAGAAAATTTCCTTACCTGCTTGTCTTTTATTCCAAGCCTTGTAGTTCCTCTATGTGTGCAATTGCCCAAGTTTAAACTAGGATTCTGTGGTGTTCTTAGGAACTCTAGATCTTATACTCTGTTAATAAAACATGCACAAGTACTAATAATTCATGTTAAGATACAGCTAGATTTTGTACAAGTTAGGATAACATGTTCATGTTTTGGGCTTCTACTGGTGTTCTATTTAATCGGGGCTGGTTCTAGTGCAGCCACCTAATATGTGAAGCTGACATGGATGTGGTCAGGCTTCACAGGCCTGTTAGTCATGCTGACCACAAGCTCTCTGAAACTGCTGTTGTACTTAGGTCAAATTGTTGTTTCCTCTGCCAGCTTTGGTCTGACCCTGGAGCTTGCTTTGGTTCATTGCTGATTACTGTCTGCCTGCTGCCCTGCACCAATACTGCTTCTAGACACAGTGGTTGCTTGACTTCTTTGCTACTGCCTGTGAATAAATCTCCAGGCTTTTATCAATACACATCTGGTTTGGAGTCTGTCAGCCTGATGGCATGTGAAACTTGACTCCCACCTTGATCATTGAGATCAGATACCCCTGGGTGGGGTATCATGCAAAGCAGTACCAGCCCTGTTGGGGATACTGTGAACCTGCAGAAGAGAAACTCACTGTCAATTAATAAAATAAACTGATGGATCTAGGATGTTCTCTGAAATTGTGTGCTTTATTTTAAGCTCTCTTGAACAAAATTCTGTATGAATGTTCTAATTATTGTAGATGAAGCACTTCCAATATAATTACAAAATTGTTCATTGCCTTCTTTCTTAGACCAGATGTTGGTTTAAATATACCACCCCCTTCTTTTTAGACAGCTATTCGAGTAAAAATCTTAGCAAGAGCTTCCTTCAGAAAATATGCTGAGACGACGGGGCCAGATTTAGCCTCTAGGGTGGTAGTTTAGTCTTGTTCTACCATCTGGCTTGGGACAGCTTGCTTTTCATACTGCTCTGAAGCAAAAGTCATGAAGAAAATGGGAGTTCTTCCTGGAAAAAAAAGCTGTTGTGTGACTACACACATTTTAACTTTAAATGTTAATCTGCAAAACGTTTCTAGCCCTTTTAATGGTTTCAGTTTTTAAAGACACATAGTAGCAGGGTTTTTTGTACCTAAAATGTAGCTTGCTTTAAGATACATACAGAATAGGAATCCCCTGATGTTTCACTGATTTTTTGCATTTTGTTTGGGTTTTTGTTTCAATGGGAATTAAATTCTGTAGGCAAAGTGTTTTTCCAAATTCTATTTGAATGGGTTCAGCAGTGAGCTGTACAAATGAGACCAGCAGAAGCCTTTGCTCCATCAGTATGAAGTCAGTCACAGGGAGGAGCAAAGTAACTCCAGCCCAAGTTAGGGGCAAGACTCCTGCACAGCTGTCTTCAGGCTGAACAGCACCACGCTCTGCAACTTGTTTCCAGATCAGTAACCATCCTTGTTTCTTTTTTCCCTTACCCACTGCAGCTAAACAGCAAGGGCAAACTAAGGCCAGTGCAGAGCCTTTGGAATTACTTATTTTGCTTCAGATGAGTGCATTGCATTAAAAAAAAAAAAAACATCCCTAGAGCCTGTTTTTCCCACCCATAGCTGCATCAACACAGTTAAGGTAACATCTTACTCTCAAGACCATGGTGGCCAATTTTGTTTCATGCTTGATGTTGTACCATGGGTTGTTCAGAGGATGAGCAAGGTGTAGTTTCCGTGTGGCTTTCCTTGGCAGAGGGAAGGTGCTATCACGAGTGCAGGAAGGCAGCAGGAGCACTACCAGTTCAGGATTATGCTTTGATGTGAACTACTGACTGACATAAAACTATTTCCCAAATAAATCCACGGGCAACAGTAGAGTTGTCTTCAGCAATAAGCACTAGAAAGACAAAAGCTAGCAAAGAGGACCCAGCCTTAGACCTTCCAGCATGATGCTGAGAACGAACGTGTGGTCTCTTCCAAGCTGTTTCTCCCATGATACTCTGGGTATCACTGAGTTACAGCAATCAGTAAGGCCTTTTCTGTGACACTGAAAAATTAAATACAACCATTTTTTTTCTGAGTTCTTGTTGGTCTATGTGGGATACAGTTTCCCACTTTGGGGAACAAAGTGAATGTGTAGGAATTGAGGATACAGTAGCAGAACGGAGCTGCTTCCCTAACTACCAGCATAGTAATCCAACCTACCATAACCTCAGTTTACTTCAAGTGTTTCAGTTTCAACCACACCGAATTGGTATCACCAAGTTTATACTCTTGTCTGTTTCTATGATTCCTTCCAGTGTGCACCAGGCAGGTAGGATTTGTTTTTTTCCCAGAAAGCCAGCAGCTCTGCTGTTCCACAGGTTTGCTGTGAAACTGAAAATGCCCACTGCAGGCTCATTTAAGAGCTTGCTCTGATTTTTGCTTCTGCCTGTAAGACTGAAAAGTGCCTTAGTTGTCCTCTCATTTCTCTGCTTTGTCTACCTGCTATAGCAGTGCAGAAAGTTTGCTCAGCACAGGGGGTAAAGCTCAGTGATCCCAAATCTGCTTTGAACTTGCAGTGTGACACAAGGGCAAGCAACTTGCCCCATGACTTTTTCATTAGCAGATTCATCTGGAAAGACACATTTCCTGCTTCTGTTTGTGACTGGTGCTCAAAGACACACTAGTAGAAGCAGCGTTTGATTTATGCCATCCTTTCCCAGAAACACAGAAAAAGAAAGGCCAGGTTCCATGTTTTCTTGGAAGTAAAATGAGAACTATTACAGTGTCCAAAGAATGAGGAGCTTCTGCCCCTCTGATACCTGCAAGACAACACAGCAGGACACAATCAGTCCAGGGGGTTCCTGGAGTGCAGCAATGTAATAAAGGAGCTCATGAGAGATGCTTTGCTGGACCTCAGACTTGCCAACAAGGGTTCTTGAGACTGTGAAAGTTAAAGGCAGTCTTGGCTACAGTGACCTTCAGGTGGTGGGGTTCAGGATCCTGAGAGGAGGGTAAAAAGCAACCCTGGACTTCAGGACAGCTGATTTTGGCAGCGTCACCAATATGCTTGGAAGCGCCCCATGTGCTGAGGCTCTGGAAGTGAAATAGCAGCCCAATTAAGCTGGTTAATATTCAAGGTTCACCTCCTCCAGGCTCAAGAGCAGTCCATCCTAGCAAACAGGAAGTCAGGCAAAAATACCAGGTCTGTGTGGATGAACAAGAAACCCCTGGCCAAACTCAAACACAACAAGGAAGCATCCAGAGGATGTAACCAAGAAGGGGTAAATTGGGAGTAACACAAAGATACTGTCCAAGCTTTTAAGGATGACATTATAAAAGCTTAAGCTCAACTGAAGTTGAGTCTGGTCAGGGATGTCAAAGAAAAGAAGGGCTTCTGTAAGTACATAGGCTAGGGAAAATGTGAGCCCACTGCTGAATGAGGTGGGGAACCTGGTTACACAGGACATGGAAGAGGATGAGGTGCTGCTGGCCTTCTTCTCCCCACTCTTACTAGTAACACCAGCTTTCAGGAATCCTCAAAGCCCAAGGAGCAAGTCTGGAGTAAGGAGGATGTACCCATGGTGGAAGATGATTAGGTCAGCCTAAGAAGACTTAAGTGAACTGGAGATACCTAAGTCCATAAATCCTGATACGATGTCTCCCCAAGTCCTGCAGGAACTGACAGACCTATCATGGTGATTGTGGGAAGTACTTGAAGTCTGTAGGAAAGCAGATGTCAATTCTGTCTTCAAGAAGAAGGATCTAGGGAACCACAGGCTGGTGAGCCTCACTTCAGTCCCTAAGAAAGTGATGGCACAGCTAAACCTGGAAACCACTTCCAAGCACATCAGCAACAAGAAAATCACCAGTAGCAGTCAGCATGCCTTCACCAGGAAAAGTCACACTTGAACAACTTCATAAACTACTACAGTGATATTACTGGTCTGGTAGATGAGAGAGTAAAGGATATTGTCTACGTAAGACTTCAGTGAGGCCTTTAATGGTGCCCTCCATAGGATATTCACAGAAAAGCTGTATGGGCTGAATGAACAGACACTAAGGACAAAAAACTGGCTGAACAGTCATACCCAGAGAGAGGTGATCAGTGACAGAAGACTTTAGTTGGAGGCCTGTGATAAACAGTGTACTTCAGGGGCCAGCTGTGGCTCCAGTCTTGTCCAACACCTCCAGTAATGATCTGGATGATGGGGCACAGTGTACCCGCAGTGAGTCTGCAGATGACACAAAACTGGGACAAGTAGCTGACACTTCAGAGGGTCATGCTGCCCCTGAGAAAAGACCTCAACAGGCTGGAAAAATAGGTTGACAGAAACCTCAAGAAATTCAACAAACAGAAGTGCACCTGGGGAGAAAAAAAATTCAGGCACAAGTGTATATTGGGGATTGTCCAGCTTGAAAGCCACTGGGAAAAGAAAAAACCTGGAGGTGCTGGTGAACACGAAATCAAACGTGAGCCAGCAATGTGCCCTTTTTGGTATCTCTGTTGCCAGCAGGTTAACAACAGTGATCACTGGTGAGGCCACACCTGGACCACTGTCTCTGGTTTTGGGCTCCCCAGTACGAGAGACATTGACACACTGGGGAGTCCAGCAAAGGGCCACAAAGATGCTGAAGGGGCTGGAGCATCTTTCTTACTGGAAAATGCTGAGAGCTGGCACTGTTCAGAGAGGGGAAGAGAATGTTCAGATGGGGAGATCTCATCAATGCATATAAATACCCAAATGGAGGGTGCAAACAGACAGACCCAGCCTGTCCACAGTGGTACCCAGTGACAGGACTGGAGGCAATGGGCACAAACTGAAACACGGGAGGTTCCCTTTGACCATCAGGACACTGTGAGGGTGACTGAGCAATGGCACAGGTTGTGCAGAGAGGTCATGGGAGTCTCCAATCCTTTGAAGATCAGACAACCTGTCATTCTGTGAATAAAACTTGAAAGAAATATGGCCTATAAAGCTTCTAACTAAAACTTGTAACTTGGGAAGGCAGGAAAGGCTTAGTTGGCAGCAGCACATGCCTGCTCCCAGACAAGCACCTGCCATTTCCTGCCCAACAACACAGAGGCAGCATCAGAAGAACTTGTTCCTAGACAGAGAGCAGCTGTACAGCCTAAGGAACACAAAGAAACTGAAGAAGCCTTTGTTACCCGGTTTCATAATGCAAGCTGCACCTGTTACACATAAATGGCTGTGGCCCACTTCAGCAGCATCCATCTCCTTTTACTTTGCTCCACAGAGAGCCAAGGAATTTTCCTGAAATAAAGTTTTTAGCCACATTTCTCCTCAGGATTCACCTCATATTTTCTCCCCTGACATTCAGATCCAAGTTTGCTCAGCCTGCTTGGACATGTTGCCATGATCCGGATACATGGCTGCCTTGAGAAGACACTGGAACTATAGTAACCATGCTTTAAAAGGACTTCCAAAACCCCATGCAGACACAAGGCAGAAAATGAAGAAAACTTGTACTTGAAGAGCATTTATAACTGACTATTGCAACCCACCCATGTTGGTTGATGTAACTTAAAATTTGGATCTGTCAGAACAAAGTCCAAGCACCAAGGGTCAGGTGCAAGCAGAAAGCTTGATTTGACAAATGACACAGGCAAAGGGATATGGCAGATATGTTGAGTGGCAAAGAGAGAGGCAGAGAGAGAAAAGAATGAGAAAAGAGAGAGGGATATCAGCACCCAGGGATTCAGCAGCATCCAGCCACCTTTTTTTTGGGATGTCGATCCAATTCTGGACGGGGCAGAGGGGCAGTGCAGGGTGGTGGGTCAGTGGTAGGGAACCAAGAATGAACACTTCTGTGTTCTTTATATACAGCAGGTTTCCCACTGCTCTGAAGGTTTATTTAGGCCCCTGGAATCCTGTCCCTGAAGTTTCCCACTGCTCTCGAGGCTGACTCAAGGCTTCAGGAATTTCACCTCCTCCCAGGAGGATCCCCTTGTCCCACCAAACAGGGTGGTGCTGTCTGGCCCCTGCCCCTTAGTGTTCCTTGGCCAGTTTGCTGCCTCCACCCCAGCAAGATCCTCACCCTTTTCAGTCAGTGTGGGCCAGTGCCCTGATATTCCATTTGCCACATTGTCATTTGAGGCAGGAGAACCCGAAAATTCCACTGGATGGGACCTCACACTGACTTCTAGCATCTTTCCCACCCATCTCTGCAGCATTCTGTCTCTTCTCTCAAACTGAACAGTAGTGTTAGCAAGATGCCCTGAATCAGAGGCACCTCTCTCACCTCAGCTCGTGGCTCAGAATCCTCAGCACCACAGAGAATCAGTGATTCACAGGGGCAGGCCAGCACCCGTGGACGCAGTCTATTTGCTCAGACCTCATGAGAATGTGACTGATTTGGAAAACATTAACAAAGGATCTTTTGAGATCACCTTTTCAGTTTGTCTCTAAAAGTTACTAGAACTCAACAGAAGGTTTGATTTTTCTTTGCAGGTGGCAAGGTGGTAGTGGTATCAGAGCACGGTTATACCCCTTATCTACACCATCATCTGCTACTTGGAGCAAATATTAACCCAATGACATTAAAAAAAAGTTACCTCCAGCACTGGCCTAACTCTGCAGGAACCTAAGCTCTCTTTATTTTTTGCTGAGGTGGCAGCAGCTCTTCTGCATGCATTCTGTTCTGCAAGCACACAGAGAGAGGCAGCTGACTGCACCTGAGCTGGGAAAGAGGAGGATGAACTGGCCTGTGAGATTTTCACTACGTGGCACTCCCTCCTGCAAAGCATGCTGCACTCCTCTATGCATGACACAACTCACCAGTTCTAAGCAAAATAATGAAAGGATAAAGTAAGGCCCAGAGGTGAACAATGCTTCTTTAATATTAGTTAAAGCAGCAGGTGTTGTCTTGTTCAAGTCTTATGTCCAGGTAAGTGGTGTAACACCTGGCTAATTCTCCAGAGAGAAAAGGTCTTCCTAGACTACATTAAAAAACTAACATTTATGTTTTTAAAAAAATTTATACGTGTTAAAAGAAATTTAACATTTTCAAGATGGTACTTCTGTGCCTGCTGTCAGTGATTTTACAAATTGCATTTGCAACCCATGTACGTAAGTTTTATTATTGCCCTTTGTACTTATATATGTACTTATGTATGTATATATATATGTAAGTATAAGAACATCTCACTTTTTTGTCTTGAAAACTTAATGCAATTAACTCTGAAAGTCTTAAATAAGAAGCGTAAGAAATGCCAGATTTTCTCATATTTTAAAACCAGAGACTGTATTTTGATTTTTAAACATTCAGGATCCTGACAGTTTTGATACAACTACTTTTCTTTTAAAGAACAATATATGATACAGTTTACACTGAGGAAGATTAATAGTAACACTGAGGATTAGCAGCTGTGTCATCTGAAGGCAAAATGAACCACAAGTTGGATAATATTAAGCATATTTTGTCAAGATTTTCTCCTTCAGCAGAAGTATTAGTTGCCAGTGGAGCAGTATTAAAAAAGCAACAAGCTGACAGCTGACGTATTACTGTCAGATGTTTCTGGCACACCAGTGACTTTTTGGCAGGAAAAATAACCACCTTTTGCCATCTGAAAAATAACTTTATTGCCATATCTAAGAAGGTAAAAATACAACCTAGGAATTAATACAACCTAGGAATTATAGCTGAACATAGGACTAAACACTGGAGTTGTAGCGAACAAGAAATGCTGTGTCAGAAGCTGAATTTTTTTTGCATTTCTTTGGACCAATATGAACATAGACCAAAGGACCTCAGTCACCATCTGACAACCAGTATTTTCATTAGAAGCATGCCCTTTAAATGAAGAAGTTACATAAAAGTTATTTAAATTTGGAACTGATTCATTAATTCAAAGAGAAAATTATTACAGTTTGAAAGATTACCGCAGCAGGAAAGCACCCCTCAACAGATGAGGACAGGAATCAGTGTGAAGATTGAAATCTACAAGTATTTGTGTCATTGTTACAGACAAAACCTCATTTTTTGCTTCATCCTAGAAAAAACATGGTCAGAGGTTAGAAGATCCTTGTGTACATTCACAACAGTCTGCATAAGTTAGGATCTCAAATAGGAATCATCATCTGCTCCAAAGTGAAGGGTCAGAAAGCTTATTGTTAGCATAGTGTGAGACCTAAGTATCACCTTAATTAGGTCAACAGTGAATTAAATTTAAAAAAAATCTTACAAATAACTATTTAAAGCCTAAGTATGCCATGCCCTTTTGGGAAAACAGGAAGCAAAACTTGGTAAACTGGAAAAAAAAAATCCCACCAAAACAACTGCAGGATGTGCACCATCACAGCACTAGGAACTCGGCCTATGTAAACTGGTTTTTGCATGCTCTAAAATATTGATCCCCTGAGGCATCATTCAATTAAAGCTGGTCTGAAGCAGCTTTATGCTATTATACACCTTGAGGAAGAGGGCCCAAGTCACAATTCCTTTTAGCCTGGAAGTAAATGAAAACACACACACAAACAAACAAAAAACTGAAACCAAAAAAACACCCCAAACAAACAAACAAAAAATAAACACACACAAAAAAAATCCCCAAATGTATCTCACTGCCACGTTAGGCAGGTTTATAACAGGAAGTGCTGGGAGATGGGGAAGAATAGTTCTGAGGAAGATGTGTGACATCACTTAATATTTGTAATTGGAAAAAACTACAGTGAAAACTGATCACAGCAAAATCCACTGAACTAAAAAAAGTCTCTCCCTTCAAGCTGAAGACATCTGCATTCCAGGAAAACTTTGCCTTTGTTTCAGCACTGAACAACAGACAGGCTTCCCATTCCACATAATTTACTCAAAGCATTTTACTGTCATTTACTGGTTGCTGCAAGTCAGTGAGCACTTTTAAGTGTGTACAGTTCCTACTTTGTTCAACTTATTATAAATGCTGTAAGAAGAGTAAAGACTTCAGGAGACAGAAAAAAAAAACGTCTCTGAAGTTGCTTCAGATTATCTGGTAAAAATAAAAGTATTTAAAATTACCTGATGCTATATTTAAGCATCTATCTACCTAGCTTTAGACCAAGAAGTAAAAAGGTCATTCTCTGGAAACCTGAACTGAAAATTGAGCAAATATCACACTCTGTGCACTTAGACCTTGTTAACACACAAACATCAATAACCTGCAATTAACAGGCACACTTCACAGCTCATGTGGAATCAAGCTATGGCTTCCACAGCTTGAGGAGGCCATCTTCACTGTAAGTGGCAATCAGATTCTGGTGGGGGTGATGGGCAATGCCAATGACATCTTTCTCGTGAACCTAGGGAACAAGCAGAAAAATGGATCAGGAGACTCTTCCTTTAGCAGATTCAAAACAAACACTCTCTTCAAACAAGAACTAGAGGAAAGCTGGACTGAGGATTAACATGCTATGTGTGTATAGCAAAAGCAGACAAACACACTCCCCTGATGTTGTGTCCCAGTTGCAAACAGTTTTTGTGATATAGCAGTTACTTTCTGTTGGCAAAGCCAAGGTTCAGGTGAAGATTTACATCCACTGAAATCCACAACATCTGCGTGTTCCCCATTAAATTTAGACATTCAGGCTGGTATTCCTCAGTAGTTTAATGAAAGGAAAATTTAAGCCTGTCCGTGCTGTCAGATTCTTCATTAGCCAGGGCCCAAATCAAGATGTGCTCTCGTTCAACTAAGTTTGAACCAAATCAGTCTTGGCTTCATGGGCAAACATTTTCATAAATTCTAAATTTAAATGGTTCTTAAAAAAAAACTCAGGACAGACTACAGCCAGGTGCTTGTTACCAATCACAGCTGCTAGAGATTAAAGATTTCTTGCTACAAGACATCTCTTTACAGACTTCTTATAGGCTTCATATATGATGAACATCCTTGAGTTTAGAACTCTGCAGAAGCTCAAATATAAGAACTTACAGTCAGAGTTCTCTCCAGCTTGCCAGTCACTGTGCTGAAGCAATAGAGCACAAAGTCTTCACCAACACAGTAGATCCATTCGCCACGAGGTGAAAGTGCACAGCAGACAAAGTCACCACCTTCTCTCTTACCAGAGCTGAAACTTCTTACAATCTGGTAAAGATACACAAATTATTATTTGGCAGGATTAAACTGTGGCACATCACTTACATGTTCAGGGCAAAAATATTTAGGTAGTACTAAGTCTGTTTACAACAGGATCTCTCCATAGTTGCAATCACTTTTTGTAATTCAAACTGGAAGGCTGGAGCACCTCTCCTATGAAGACAGACTGAGAGTTGGGGTTATCCAGTCTGGAGAGGAGAAGGCTCTAAGGAGACTTTATTGGAGCCTTCCAGTATCTGAAAGAGGCCTTTAAGAAAGCTGGAGAGGAGCTTCGTAGGATGTCAGGAGGTGATAGGGCATGGGGGGAATGGATTCAAACCAGAGGAGGGTAGATTTGGATTGGCAGTTAGGAAGAAGTTCTTCACCATGAGGATGGTGAGACACCAGCACAGGTTGCCCAGAGAGGTGGTGGAAGCCCCATCCCTAGAAGTTTTATGGCCAGGCTGGACAGGGCTCTGAGCAACCTGATCAAGTGGGAGGTGTCCCTGCCCATGGCAGGAGGGTTGGAACAAGGTGATCTTAAAGGTCCCCTCCAACCCTGAAAGTTCTATGATTCTAAGCTGTTCTATAACCTGGGTACAGAATAGTTTGTCATTGAAGCAAACTGGAGAAATCAGGTTTAACCCAAATCTAGGCTATTAACTATGTTTTTGGCATTCTTGAAATGCCTGAGAGAGACTTGAAAGGAGTCCAGTAAGATCACATACTTGTCCTTGCATGTTCATAATGACGACAGTATTTGATCTGTTGCAAACAACGAAGTGTTCTGGGTTTTTAGGCAGCAGAATTACACTGTTCACAGTAATGTCTGTCCCAGCAGTGCTGCCAAGAGATTTGAAGGTGTTTGAGCACTCTGTTGTCTTCACATTCCAAACCTAATATGAAAAATAAATGCAAAACCAATTAGCTCTAAAAACATCGTTCAGGATACAAGATTCAGATTTTTTAAGGCTTCTGAAAGGAAGTATGAATTCCGAAACCTGTAGTTTAGAGCAGATTTTAAAAAAACCTAAATTATCATATCTATTTTGGAGTGTAGATACTGTGAACTATTTCACAACAATTGAACCGAAAGTGAATTTCCACAATCCCAATTCAGCCTGGCTCCCTCCCATTAAGCATTCCCTGAGGGGTGAGTCAAGACTTCCTCTCTGGTTTTAGCTGGTATCTATGAATATGAGTGCAGAGGCTGCAAATGCCATTTTCCTTACACAAGACAGACATGAAAATCGCTGAAGAAGCAAAGCCTCACTGATACATCCCAGCAGCTTAGAGCTGCTTCAGGCACAACAACAGGCTGTTTTCATTGTTCTAAACAGGAAACAGAGCTGCTTGTTTAATAGTTAAATAAAACTTAACTCAGCACCTGTGGAGTATTTTTGCTGTTTATATACTACACAATAAAATGAAAGATGCCACATTTTATGGTATTGCCACAACTGAGAGTCTGCATAGCAAAGAGTGCAAGTCCCAAGTAAAGCCCCATTAAATATGAGCAGCATTCATCATACTCTCCTAGGCCACATCTATAAACTGGACCTGTTTACCCATCCCTTATGCACAGCATCAATGCCCTACTTAATGTCACTATTTCTGTATTAATTTCATTTATGATTGGTCAGTAATGCCCAATACACAAAAATGCTTTACCCCTTGGGACTATTACTACACTGGAGTAGTTCCACCTTTTGCTAAAACTAGAAGCCAAGTCTATCACTCCTACAACCAGTTTAATTAATGCTCTATTAACTAGCTTAGGCGGCAAGGGACTCCTAAGCACCAAGAAATTAGCAGGTGTCCAACAAAGTTAGCAAGAAAACACCAATATTTCAGACCAGGGAATTCCTACATTCTAGGACAAGAGGTGTCCCAGCCAAATCTATTTCTAGAATAAAGCAGGGGCAGGCAGGAGTAGTGTGCTTATGCCCCCCTTTCATAAATAAAGAACAGACTCTGCAGCAGCCTGTAAGCATGGTATGAAACTTTATGAGTTCTCATTTACACCAGTCTACAGCAAAGATCACAAGCAGACTTTGTTACTGCAGATAACACCTTCTCCAAAGACTGCAGCAGTTCTAACACATCAGGTACAACATGCAAATGAATGTGTTATTTACAAAGGTAGTATCTTACCTTCACAGTGCCATCAGAGGATGCACTGATAATATAGTGGCCATCCTGGGTAAAAGTAGCTTCATTGACAAAGGAAGAATGACCACGGAATTCCTTTAAAGTTTTCCCAGACTTTAAGCCATGAATCCTGCCACACAACAGAGATCACAACTGAGTGAGCAAATGAGGTTATTCTGAACTGGCTTCACTGTATTTTAAAGCTGAGACACCTTCATTAGGCAACAACTTGAAATGCTAAGAATCCACAAGTCTTTATTGCAAGCCCCTTTCATCAAACACAGCTGTGTTCCTGTGAAAAGCTCAGGGAAATACCATCCACCCTCAGCCTTGTGGGCCTGTATGTATGACAGGCTGTACCTCCACAGGACGATGGAAGGAGAAACTATGCAGCTGACAAAAGATACAGAATTAAGTTTGGAGGTCTCCAGTCCAACAGACTCAACTTTATGTGAGGTCAGCTTGCTTATGGCCCTGACCAAGGCCCTGTCTAACTGAGCTGAGAAAAATTATTTCCTTACATCCAGCCAGAATTTTTCTCTTTGAAAGTTGCTGTTACTGCCTGCTTTTGTGCAACTCTGCACAAGTCTGCTCAATCATCTAAAAGGAATTACACTGGTAATCTGTAACAGCCTTAAATCGTAGTACCTCCTGGCTACAGAAATACGTTTTTTAAGCAGAAGTCTGAAGCCTTAAGAATGAAATTCCTTTTTCCATTTGAAGCTTGCTGGCCCCGATTCAACATTCCGTCAACTATTTCAGTTGAAATTCTTATGCTATAATTCATATATATCAGGGTTTACACAAATTAACATACCTCCTTAAGAGGTCTTGTAATGCCTGTTCACTGTGCAGTTGCCTTCAGATACACATTTCTTCATTTTTATGTAATGCGGTACCATTGGTACCACTGGGTTTAATGGTACTGGCAAGAGCCTGAAGCCATTAAACACATTACAGAACCCTGTTTAATTAAATATGAAGTCTAGACTGTCATCAAGCACTGGAAGAATCTGACTCACACATCCTGCAACTCAGTTTTGAGAAAGACAGATGAGGAAGTTGGAAGCCTTGACAAACCAGACAGACTGAGAGAAAACTCAGGATGTTGAGAACACACAAGTTGTTTCAGAACCACCTCAGGAATCAGAATCAGTTGGGGTCTCACTGATTCTGCAGCAAAGGACCTGGCAGCAGGCCCAGGGGAGAACTAACTGAGGAAACCCAGACACACACCAGATGCACTTGGAGAGGCAGTCTGCTGATCACATTCCCTGGAGCTTGGCAGAGGTGCAGCTCCCCCTGCAGGACTGAGTCCACTTTTAGGCCTCCAGTAAGGGGCCACTAAATGGCCACAGAGCTGGACCACATGATGTGCAAGGAAAGGCTGAGAGTGCTGAGTGTGTTCAGCACAGAGAAGTGAAAGTTCAGGAGCATCTAACTACTGTCTTCCTTGAAAATAAAAAAGTTTAACAATTATTACCCAAGTCAGAGTAAACCCAAAGAAAAATAACTGTGAACTAGACAAAAGTGATCTAAGCTGCTTTCAGGAAAGTGCATAGCAACAGAAGGGCTTTGTTGCAATCCAAATCTCAGCAGTGATCAGATTTCACTCAGTAACAAGACACTGAATGGGGGCAGGATCAGAATTACAGCACTTCACAAGTGTTAAGCAACACTTTCCAGATGCTAAAAGCTGCAGAAACAAGGGTGTGATGAAGCTGCTGCCTGACTGGTAACTTAGATTAGAATAGTTTGAGTATTTTTGTGGTAACTTAGATTAGAATAGAGTTTGAGTATTTTTGTGACTATTTGTTAGAATTAAAAATTACAGTAAGTTTTCATTCTTGCTTTTATCCACTCTTGTAACAACACTGGAATAAAAACAAAAAAGTCCTTACTGGAAACACCTGAAAACCTTTAACTACTTGGTTAACATCACTACCTAACAATTTCTTACAGAATCAGATTCTTCTCAGAGGTGCACAGCTTAAGGACAAGAGGCAAAGGGCACCAGTTACAAAGCAAAACAAAAGGTCTTTCCTTAGGCCCAAACTGGATTTTCTCAGAGAGGGTGGTACAGCCCTAGGACAGCTGCCAAGAGAAGCAGTGGGGTCTCCACCCAGGGAGATTCTGAGACTCTGGCTGGACACTGAACTGCAAGGCTGGTTGTGCTTCCAGAAGCATATTGTGCTAGAGACCTCTAGAGGCACCTTCTAAATTCAGCTTTGGTAATTTATGCCTAGTCTGCTTTACACAGGTTGCAGATGCTTGAGCTTTCATAAGAGCACAGGTGCAAGCCTAACACCTTCATACCTGCCCCACAGTGATCCACTGCTTTACCATGTTGTTGCTTAGCAGATTATCTGCACGCCAGGCAAGCTGCAGTAACTCTGTGCATGTAAGTCTTAGCACCAGGAACATGCCCAGTAATGCTGAGTTCAGCCCAACTACACTGAGAGGGAGTGGATTTTCTGCACAGACCTTGTTTCTAACCACTACAACTGAGCTGACTCACTATCAGCTTACTAAACTACACTGACTGTGCACCAAAGTAACTCCAAGGTTGGTAGTAAGATTCAGCTCCTATTCCTGCATTCCCAAGATCTCAGATGCTGGGTCTTCAACCTCATAACCAGTTTTGGAGCCCAAAAGCAGTACCACAGACATTAGAAAATTGAACCATATAAATTGGTAAAAAACCCCACAGTTCATGTCCCAACACAGTGCTGATGCTCTACACAGCAAGGGATGGTTTGCCTGAGAAATGGAAATGCCCAAATCAAAACTGCAAAGACAGCCTGGAGAAGTGGGAAGTATCTTTTGGGAGTAAAAAAAAAAAAAGTGATCCTTCCTCAATGGCCCTTTTTCATCACTGAAAGAAGTTTTTGCTCTTGCCAAGGTAACTGTATAAACCACCTGGCAACATGATTTTCCTCTATGAGATTCCAAAGCAGTGGTACATGTCAGAGAACTGCAGAATAAGTTAGGCAGGAAGACACCTCAGAGCACCCTGTTTGGCTGCTCTCCTCAAAGCAATGTCAACTTTGAAGTTCTCCACGGCCTTGTTCAATTTAGCTTTGAATGTCAAGGGCTGAGATCTTCCCCCAGTCTGACCTAACTCTTTCAGCACTGTGTCTTTCACAAGGGAAAATAAAGAAGTTTTTCCTTACATACAATCTGATTTTAACTTCCTGGAGGTCGATCCCTTTAGGGACTGTGCACTTAGGAAGAGTATGGCATTGTCTTTTCTATGACTACCTTTGGACTGGGCAACCAGGTCTCTTCCCTGCCAGTCAGGCCCAGCTCTCTCAACCCTCCCTTATACACCATGTACCTCCACAGAGATACTCATAAAAACCCAACACTCTAGAGCACAGCAAAGACCGCACTGCCATTTTGATACAAATTGTAACTACTGCTCTTGAAATTCTCAGGGCCCATCTTCAGACTGCTGGGAAGACCACACTCCCAGAAAACATTTGCTTTAGGTCCTTCTCCCTCTTGTTCCCATTTTTAAAAGGAAATCTCTGGATCCAAGAGACACAGAGGTGTGGATCTGGGGCTGGGATTACACAGATGGATTCATGGTGTGAAGTGGGACAAGAACCCTTTTACAACAAGAGTATGAGTTAAGAAAGGAAGAAGCAACAGGATGCAAAGTGATTGCCCCTGAATGTGGAGATGCAGCTTATCTCCTCTTACACATTTGTAGCTCACAGGGACACACAGATGCAAGCCCAAGGAAAAGCCATGATTACTACTAATGGAGATTCCCAAGTACTTCTGGAAATTTTGTTCTGTTCAGCATTGTATCAGAAGGAAGCAAAGCAGATGAACCAACACACTTAAAGTGGGTCTCAGAGAATTTCTTTAGAAAGGAGAAAAAAAAGAGCTGCAATACTGCTTCACAAGGAAAATTAACTGTGTGTCATGTGGTCTCTCTTAAGGCTAATGAGTCCAGTTAGGCTGTTCAGGCCACTTCAGAAATTATGATCATCCTGTTATCCTCAAATCTTATTTACCCTAAGCTTATTATAAAAATTTCATTATAAAAATTTTATTTTTGAAGGTCAAAACAACAGTTTCTTTAGCTATGAGTCTCCCACAAAGAAAATGTGCAAGGTCAGTGTAAATGAGAGTAGAGCAGCACCTGACCCTTAGCTCTGAAATAATGCAAGTTAAGCAAGGTGAAAGGTCACACTGTCACACTGTTCCTCTCCAACACCCCAGCAGTCTCCAGTGGCATTAAAACTCAGTGCAAAAGGACCAAACCACAGCTGAAATGAATCTATATGCAAAAGTTTGACTGCTTAATGAAGAAATCCTGTTTTCTCTTGTACTGTAGCTCACACATCTCTAAGTTTCTTTACCTTATTGTCTGATCAAAAGAAGCACTCAGAATTTGGCTGCTGTCTTTAGAAAAACTGAGGCATGTAACACCTTTACTGTGTGCTCGCTCGAATCTTCTCAGACACTGACCACTCTGGATTTTCCACACCTGCAGAAACAGCAAATGGAAACAGAAGTGATAACATTGTTACAGCACCACGGAAGTTTAGACATCAGAGCCAATACTTAACCACTGTAAGTAAGCCGTGCTAAACTTAATTTGACTTTATATGGGATTGCAACATTACTGCACCTGCAAGTGAATTTTTCTGGTAACCACCTGTATTAACACCTTGTAAAATAAGATTTGTACCTTGATCTTTCCATCTTGTGCTCCAGTTGCCAACATTTCTGTATCTCTGCTGAAGCACATGCACAGCACTGCATCGTCCATCATCATGAAATTATCTTGTGCCTGGTACTTCAGATCCTAGGGGAGTGCAGAAGATCCACCAGTCAAAATAGTGAATTCAATGAAATGCATTTTAAGCAAAGTACTGGAAGTTTTAACTTTGGTTACATTTTATAATCTCTCACCAAGCAGGCCTTATAAGGCTCCATAATGACAGGGAAGTACTATTTTGGAGGCAACAATGATGGACCAGTAAGATTTAAAAAAGTAACCAAAGGGAAGCCTATAAATAACCACACTGCTAAAAGATGCCAGACCCATGGATCACCCAAGCAGTCAACATTCTCAGACTGACAGTCCCTCAGAAATTAAAGCAAACATGAGGTGTAACACCAAAGAATAAAACCAGGTGCTCTCTCAGTGTGAAATGAGGTGCAATTTACCTTCCTGATCTTTCCAGTAGTGAAGTTCCATACTTCAATGAAGCCATCAACAGAGCCAGTAACCAGATACTGCCCATCAGGGGAAAACCGAGCACACTCCACGTGCGACTTCTGCCCAAACTGTTGGAAAGAAGAATATAAATTAAGCCTAATAAGCAATTTAAAAGAAGCAACCAATTAAAACAAAACTGTAGTCTCATTTTGGTGGCAAAATTACAGTATTTTCTAGAGTTGACACGTTTAAAGTACAAATAAACCCTGTAAATACCTACATATTAGCACTTCAAAAAACCAAGCAAAAAAACCCTCCTTTTGGATATGCTAATATCATGAAATTTGCATGCAGCACTCCATGCTAACAGCAGCAGTTGGGATGGTGATCTTTCTACTTCTGTTTTTGCAGTGAATGTATACATTAGGTAATATCTTTGCAACATACATCCTCAGAACACTTCAGAAATTTCTGAAGTGGTACAAGTTGCTTCACTGGAAATGATGTTTCTCCAGGGAAATCTTCACAGTGAATGTTTGGTAGTTTTCACATACAATTTTTAAATTTTTAAATTTTTTTTAATACAAGTGTTCGTGGGAACTGAGTACAGAAAAGAGTGTTCATCAATCAATACAAAAATCTATGATCAGTACTGGTAAACAAAACAAGTTCTAATGAGGCATTTTTACCAAGCTACTGCAGAACACAGCAAATTGATTCAGAAGTTCCAACTCATGACTTCTGAAAAAACTTTATCTTCTGTTTACTGTAAGAACTGGTAGAGCTGCTGCAGTGAATGAACACTTCTCACTGAAGTGAATTACTTGGTGGAGCCAAAAAGCCTTCACAGCAGGAAACTGCCTACTACATATTGTGAGTGCTGCAGGACAACAGTGTCACTACAGCACAGTTGTGCTTTCCTCTTTTGAAATCTGTATGATAAAAACCCTTAAAAAAAGGACATACTGATCATATAAGACACCCAGTATGTAGTAGTTCATGATCAGAACTTAGGTTCACAGAAGTTTATACACCTGCATGGAAGTTTAAGACAGTTTAAGTATTTCTTCACACAACTGAGGAGGGTGACTAAGCAAACAAGTTCTGAAAACTAAACGATCCTAAACTGTACAAGCAAAGAAACAATTAATGAATTTATCACATTCACAAATATCATCATCACCCAACCTTGCCATGGGTCTCAGGAAAAGCCTCCTGATGAGATAGAGCATGAAGAAGTTAAAAAAAAACAACCAACCAACCAAAAAAAAACCACAGATCAAAGCAAACACAGCATCACAGCATTACCTTTATATGTCTGCTCAGCTGTGTAGGGAACTTCTCCTCTTCTACATCTTTCACAGCTGCTTTGCCTCGGAACAAATCAATTGTCATACCTGGAGGAAGCAGTCCCTGATGCTGCTGCCATTTCAGTGCCTTGTGAAGAGATGAAAGCCACACAGTAAGGTACAAGCTGACACATTTTCCTCAGGGAAACTACCTTCTAATTAACACAATACTGCAACAGTTTCTTGTACCCTTAAAATTGCACAGTTAGAGAAAAACATACTACACATGATTACTTGACAGAAAGCTTTTCAGATTTTGCTTCCTAACCCACAAACACAACAGAACACTGGCCCAAAATGATTTCTGCAAGTGAGAATGACCCAGGCTCACACCCCTCATCCTGCCTTCAGCACACAGTTTACCTGCCATCTTGCTTTACTTTAAATTACCCACACTGTTGTCTATTTGCCTGGAACTGCATGCATTAAAACTGAAAATGCCACATAAGCTTTCTTGGAAGGCACAGCTCATTAAACCCCTTCAACAGAGAGCTGCCTTCAGTCACACAGGTGAAAGCAGTGTTTGCACAGAGTATCAATTAATGCACTCTGAGAATTAGGAACTGTAACTAAAACAGAAATAGTGTTTGTTAGTCTGTACACTGAAAATAATTCTCTTAATGTACTATTTACTCTATGGGAAAAACTCTACTGCTAGAGAGCAGATTCTCCCTCCCACCACTGGATTCTTGCCACATGGAGAAAACACAATTTCCAACTCCACCACGGGTCAGTGTGCTGTATTTCAGCTTTACTTGTACATCTGGAGAAACAACTCCATCAGCTGTTTTTGCATGGCAAAGATCTAAACAAACAAACAAACACGGCTACTAAACCATTTTTCAGGAATCACCTGTCCCAGAAGTGCCATGAGACGAGATGGAGGCACCACACTGACTTCTCCAGCTAAGGCCTGTGCAATAGCAGCTCTCCTCTTCTCCTTGCTGCTTCCATCAGGGTATGCCTAGGCAGAGGAAAAGCCATTCCTGTGACGTGATTATTCTAAACTTTTTACTGCAAAAACACACAAAGGAAGCGCCTTCCATATTAATTTTCCATTAGGTCTTCAAAACTGTCCTTCCCTTTCACACCAGCCCCTGACATATTTCAGATATGGCTTTGCTAAAACCATCAGACTGACATAATCAGTCAGCAGGTAGCTCTCTTGGTAGGATTTTTGCTCTTCTTACATGACAACAATCTTGTTTACAAAATACAGTTCTTTTCTGCATACGTAAGACAGGGAACCAAGGCACAGATGTCATCCTGTGGCATGACAGAAATATAAACTCCCAAACTCCCACCTGGAGAATACTTCAAAACCACTGCCCTGCTGCCTTGTGATCAGCTATCACATGTCCTTTGCCAAACACTTCACAACAAACCTAAAGTCACCAAACTGCACGTTCTCAAGCATCAGACCAGAAAAGATACCATAAAGCCATCAGCAACTTGGGCCTATGCTTGGGATCACTGTGAGCTCCTGAAGAAATGTGTAACGTACCTCACGAGGATCAAAGTAAGACCTGGCCAGAAGGTTTTCCAGGTGGATGTACCGCTCTGGCTGGGTCTGTTTAAGCATGATCATGGGGTCTGTTTGTCTCAGAAGAGACCTGGCAGCACCAAGTTCACGGAGCTCAATCAACTCCAGCACAACCTGCATCAGGAGAAAAACATTTGCATCAGCAAAGAGTAAGTGTAAAACCCTAAAGAGAGGCCACAAAGGGCCCGCACTCGCTCACCTGTTCGTAGAGATCAATGAGGGTCTTGTCGGGCAGCTTCAGCGACTGAATGGCTTGCAGCACGGTGTCCCAATGCCCGCTGTTGATGTCTGCCACGAAGCTCTCAATACTGTCCACAGTGTTGAGGGACACAGTGGTTTCCTCCTGAAGGGTGGCGAGGGCTCGGTGGAGGCTGTTCTCCTTCAGGTACTGCATGATCAGCCGGATCACACTGCAGGGGAACAATGCGCAGTCACGGCGCCAGCTTCACGGGCTGCCCCTCCGTGCTGCCCTGCCCAGCGGCCCGCGCAGCCTCCACGACCACCACCGCCCACACGGCCTCCCTCACCATTACCTCAGGGACAGGCCCTCCCCGCGGCGGCCCCTTACACCCATCGCTCCCGTCGCCCTCCCGGCAAACCCCGGGCACTCCCCCGCCGCCCCTCCCTGCCCCCCGCCGCCACACGCACTCGGAAGACTCGATTTCGATCGACATCTTGAGCGGCCCTGCCCGCACCCGCAGCCACCTCCGACACAGCCTCCGTCACTTCCGGCCACACGCTCCGCTGCTTCCGGTCGGCGCCAAGGCGGGCGGCCCGCCCCTCCCTCCTGATTGGCTGCAGGCGTGACGTGACGGGAAGGGGGCGGGAGGGGCGGCTGGCGGGAATACCGGCGGCGCGCATGCGCAGTGGGGCACTCGCCGAGCCGTGGCAGTCGGGAAGGGGTGGGGCGCCCCCTGGCGGCGGCGGAGGGGCAGGGCGGGGGTGGGATGGGGGGGGCACCGGGAGAGAGGGAATGGGACGGGACGGGACGGGACGGGACGGGACGGGACGGGACGGGACGGGAGAGACAGCAGCCCCCCTGATACCCTGCAGCCACCCTGCAGCCACCCTGCAGCCACCCTGCAGCCACCCTGCAGCCACCCTGACACCATCCTGACACCCTGCAGCCACCCTGCAGCCACCCTGCAGCCACCCTGCAGCCACCCTGCAGCCACCCTGCAGCCACCCTGCAGCCACCCTGACACCATCCTGACACCCTGCAGCCACCCGGACATCCTGCAGCCACCCTGTCACCCTGCAATACCCCTGCAGCCCCACTGACACCCTGCAAGTACCCTGACACCCTGCAGCCCCCCTGCAGCCACTCTGCAGCCCTCCTGCAGCCTCCCTGCCCCTTGCAGCCCCCTTGCAATCCCCCTACAGCCCCCCTGCATCCCCCCTGCCCCTTGCAGCCCCCTTGCGATCCCCCTGCAGCCCCCCTGCAGCCCCCCTGCCCCTTGCAGCCCCCTTGCGATCCCCGTGCAGCCCCCCTGCAGCCACTCTGCAGCCCCCCTGCAGCCCCCCAGCCCCTTGCAGCCCCCTTGCAATCCCCCTGCAGCCCCCCTGCAGCCTCCCTGCCACTCCGTAGTCTCCCTGCCCCCCTGCATCCCCCCCGCATCCCCCATGGCGGTGAGGCAGCAGCAGGCAGACACAGGGTGGATTGGAGGGGGATTGCTGGGGAGCCGAGGGCCCTGCTGAGTGGACAAGCAGGGCTGAGGTGTGTGGAAAACAGCATCAAAGCTTGGTCCCGGTGCTCACTCAGGAGTGCCTGTCAGTTCTGGGAAATGATGGCATCAGGTTTGGTTTGGGGTTTTGTTGTTGTTTTTTTTTTTGTGTGTCCCTCAAAATAGCAGCACTTGAAAAAGAACAGCCACCTCAGTGACACAGCAAGGGCAACACCACAACAGGAGCACATCCACCATCACTGTGAGTTACCCTCAGCACTGCTGGGCCATGGGCTGTGCCTCCTGCATAAACCTTGACTGAGTGTTTCACAGTCACAGAATCACAGAGTCACAGAATCACAGAATCACAGAATCACAGCATGTTTAGGTTGGAAGAGACCTCCCAGATCATCCAGTCCAACCTTTGACTAACACCACAATCAGCTACTAAACCATGTCCTTAAGGACCAGGTCCAAATGTCTTTTAAGTGCCTCCAGGGATGGTGACTCCACCATTGTCCCAAGCCATTCCAATGCCTGACAACCCTCTCAGTAGAAAAATGTTTCCTAACATCCAGACTAAACCTCCCCTGGCACAGCTGACATCCATATCCTCTGGTTTGAACCAAACTCGGGTTTCCCACAGGGCTCCAGGCCACCCCTCTCTCTCCTTCACTCTCTGGGTTTTCAGACGATTCCCTGGGGTGACACAGACACGTCAGACTGCAGGTCAGGCAGACGTGTGGGACATCTCTGTGGTCACCTGCTTCTTTGGAAGGGCAGGTTTGCAGCTGTAAACCAGGGATCTTATCTGCTGTTTGCAAGCCTTAAGTAAGCATGAGCTCTGCATTTCACAAGTATGGTTTTGTATGGAAGAATGGCACTGCATAAAGTAGTGTTTGAGTAGCTGGGGAATTAGTAGTGTTATCTTGGCTGCTTTAACTAAGCACTGGAAAAATGCAGCTGTACCAGGCAGAACCCTCTGGTGGTAAGGGGGCACATGAGAGACAACCATCCTTTAACTACAAAAAGTGTGGCTGTGCAGGCCACACATCTGCTTGGACTCTGACCAAGGCCAGAAGTCTTGAAGTCCTGCTTAATACAAGTAAATCTGACTGTCCCTCCTGGCTGCATGTAGGTTTAGGTGGCCCTGCCAGGAAGGGACCTCCTTACTCCCTGGGCAGCACCCAAGCATCTTGCCCCTGGTGCCTCTCTCTTGTGGGGCACTTCCCAGCTCCTCCCAGTAAGTGCCCAGTACTGGTGTTACACTGCCAGCACACAGGGATGTGAAATCTGCTGTACTCAGCCCTTCTTGGATGGACTGTTCCTTGATGTTTTTTTAGGCTTAGTGTACAATTTGCTGGATGAGCCATGGAAAACAGAGCCATGTGTGAGAAACTGCTTGCCTTTGCCAACAAAAGCTGTTCTTTGCTGTCTCTGTCCCCAGAGTGCATAAAAAAAGTAATCCAACAGCATAAAGTTGAAAAAAATAGTGATCGAGGCACGCGGCTAACATTTTGCATGCTGTTGTTTCCTCTTGTGATCCCCCCTCATTTTTTTTAAACTGCTGTTACAGAGGTGCAGGGATTACTGCTGGGATGTATCAGTTAACTATTCCAGGCATGTTTGTTTTCAATGACAGGCATATTTATGTCTGCTAAAGGTTGTTTTGAAAACAAGTCTGATCCAGAGTGTAACAAAGGAAAGCCATAGAATCCAAAGATGGCAGCTGTTTTTGTGCTGGCAGCACATAGGAATCCGATGCAATCCACCAGTAAATTCATCTGGTGCTCTCCTGCCTGTCCTGTGCTACTGGCCTCTAGCAGGAGATGCCAAACAGGCAAGCTACCTGATCCTGAACTGTCACAGTGCTCAGGATGGCATTTTTTCTGTAAGGTGCAACCAGCACAGTAATGTGCACACAGGCTGAAAGGATGCTGGTGGTATCACACCTGTCCTTCTGTGAGATTCCACTGCTCACTGATTGGAATTTTCTTTGCCTCAAAAGTCAGTTTTGAAGTTAATAGCCCTGGCTAGAGTGGAGGGAGAGACTTTGTACCTGGAGTGGGGAGTGACTGGATGGTGGAGACTCCCCTGTTCTGAGAACTGGTCTTCAGTGCTGGTATGAGCAGAACAAAGTCCCTTCCAGGCACGAAAACCCTGGCCAGGGTGGGGGCAGACACCTTGACTGTACCTATGCTAATGAGCAGGGGGGTGACACCTGTAAGGAGATAAGGACTGATGGCTGGGTCCCTTCCAGGAGAACCTGTCTGAAGTAGCTCTGGCTAGGGCGGGGAGACACCTTGATTGTCCTGATGATAATGTACCTGGCTTCTGTATGTAATATATGATTGTAATATATGTTAATGAATTTGTATTCCTAACCAGTAAAATTCAGAATTAAACTAAGAAGGAAGTGAATATGGGGCTAGACAAAGCAATTGAGGCATGTAATTTTTCCACTAAAACAGTGTAAGCAACACAAGGCCCTAACGAGACTAACTTCTGTCTCAAAAATAATTGAAGGTGTAGGTCTTGTTCTTAAAACAAGGCACTGCCAAGGCCAACTAGGTACCAAAGGAATGTGAACATCTGCACAGAGAACATAAAGATGTCACAGCCAGCAGATAAGGGGAAAGTTATGGCTAGGGTCTTGTATGGCTATTGCCTTGTAACAATATAATGAAGTCAGTGAAATCGAGAAAGGTAAAAAGTTCAAGCTTGAGGAAGACCTCTTACTTCATCCAAAGACCCCCTGATGACCCCTGGATATCTTCCCAAAAGAGGACTCCCCCCAGACACTGCCTATCATGAATATTATAATGACATGATGTAATCACTATGAATATGTATGTAAATCCACCTCCTTTTGAATATTCATAGAATTGTAAGCAACATAAGATAATTCCAGAGTTTTAGAGGTGTGCATGTGAGTGGAGCGGAGACTCCCCATGCACCCAGCACTGTTTTGCTCATTGCAATTTCAATTTTATTAAATAATTAAACCATTAACAGAATATTGAGTCTCGCTCATTTATAACATGCAGCAGCTGACTGACTGCTCCCCTTGGGAGCAAAAGAATTTAGGGATATATATGGCTGTTCATTCTGTGGTTGCATCGCCTTCCTGACCCACCATCAGCTTCGCTGGGCCCCATCCAGGGTCGGAACCCCATCATGAATAAAACTCGGCAGACAGCTGGACCCCTGGTGGTGACTCTGTCTCTCTCTCTCATTCTTTCCCACTTTTTACTCTTTTCTCTCCCATTTCTCTCTCTTCCTCTTTCTTGTATCTCGTCCTTTTCCTCTCTCCCTCCTTTGCCTGGCAATATTCTCTCACGGGGTTCTGTCATTTTGCTTGTGTCAATTGTCAAATAAAAGTTTATGCTTGCATGCAACCCTTGATGGTTGGACCTTGTTCTCACAGATCAAAACAAACAAATAAAAATTTAATGTTACTCCTGACCGTAACACCCTTACTGGGTAAGCTTCTGAGAGCTGCAGAGGGAGATGGGCACGTCTGCTACACATCCCTGTGCAGAGAGCCAGAGATCACCATGATCTTCACCAGAGAAAAGTGTCCCAATACACAGAGTGCTGCACAAGCACATGAGAAGCAGACTTTGGCTCTGAAGCCAGACACAGCTACGGCCAACCTGATCTCCTGCTGGCAGCAGTCCCTGTGTCTGGAGACCTCCAGAGATGCTTCCAGCCAGCACTCACAGGATGCCAACTCTGGCAGTTACATAAGAGAAGGAAAGGTTTCCATTTTATATTTTGGCTCCACTGGGAAATGAATGCAAAGGGAGATAAACAATCTTGCTGCAGTTAGGCAGCACAGATGATCTGCAGTAAAGCTGGCAGCTAAACTCAGTCTTCATAGGTCCCAGACTTGCTGTTTCAGTGAGACCTGAGCAAGTTCTTCGGATCGAAAATTTTTAAGGAAAGAATTTGACCTTTTTTTTTCTGGCAGAAAATTTAATAAAATAATTTTTTGATCCCTTCTGATTCAAAAGTTGGCAGCTTTTTGTATTCCTCTCCTGCATCACTCCTGGGAGAGCAGCTTGAGCATCAAGCCAGGGGTGAGCTGTGCCTTATGCTGACCAGGTCAGCCCTCTGCCATGGCTGGGGAATGGGACCCAGGTGCCAGCTAAGGCTCAGAATCACAGACAACAGCTCAGGGTGGTTGGATACCCCTGAGGACCTCCGTCCCCCTGCCAGCCAGCCCTCTGGATTCACCTGTGCCTGCCTTGTCTGCTGCCCCACAGGCTGCACGCAAGACCTGTCTCCCTGTGATGCAAAGGTGTGCTTTGGCACCAGAAGGCCACATAAGCTTATGGTGACAATGATGTCCCTTCTCTGCTCTCTGAATTACAGTCTAATGACCTGCAGTAGAGTTTTGCTTTTCTCAGCTGTTAGACCACAAGTCTGGAAATGAGTCCTTCTGCTGAAGTACGTTTGCTGTAGTCTCAAAATGAGATGCACTCCTCTGAGGCCAGCACCTTGAGAAAGGCTGTGTAGGAGAAACAGCCTGTGTCATTTCTGTCTCGAGAATATTTTTTACAGGTCCTGGAAAAAATGCCCCACCCCAAGACCCACTTCTTCATGTCACAGACATGTCACTTGCAGTCAGTGTGCTGTTTCACAGAGTCCTTAAACCTGTGCAAAACCAAGGTTGGTTTCTCATTGCTGGTGAGACAAACCATGTGCTGGGCCATGTGAGGAGATGCAGATCAAAGGACATTCTTATCCCCTTTGCTGGTCATCTACTGGGGAGAGATGCAGAAAAGCTGGAGGGTGACAGAAAAGAGTTTTAAGGCTGGAAGGAGAATGGGGCAGGAGTCCTGCAGGCAGAGCTGGCTGGAGCTGGGCTTGGCTCCCCTAGTTTATTCTGGAAGGGCAATTGCAAATGGCTGAAAGCTCTTTGGTAGCCCCAGCTGATGCTGGAGGGTTTTAGTTGCCACAGCCCTGCAGCCCTGGGACAGGGCACCAGGGAGATGGGAACTATCCCGGTCCTGGGGAGAGGGTTTTATCCATAGCCATTCAAAGCCTGAGTGCTACCAGCAGGGCTTGGGCTGAGACACCCCCACCCTGAGCACCCTGGTGCTGCTGGGGCCCCGAGTAATGCAGACCACGTCCTGGCTTTATCTGACCCTCAGCAGCACCGCGGGCAGGATTGGTAATTTAGGTCTGTCTCTGAGACACAGCCAATGAAATGTATCCTGGACTAATTAGGCTTTAGGGCTCAGGAACTTAGTTCCAGTTGCCTGGCCTCTGTTTTGACCCCTCTTTTCTTTGAAGTTTGTGGAGAAGAGGGGAAAGGAAATGAGAGGAGAGGCCCTGCTTTTCCTGTAAAATGCCTCATTCCTTATAAAATCGTTTGGCAGAAATTTCTTTCAGCTGGACAAGCTGAATACTTTAATACATGCCTGCAATCCTTTTCCTCCCTTGTCTCATTCCTTTGGCTGCTCGGTCACTGCTATGCATCAGTAAAGCCACAGATTCATGGGCAGAAATACACCTCAAAGATGTAGCAGGGAATACTTTCAAAAGCATGTTAGTGGGCTCTGAGCTTCAAGCAGCTGTGTTTTTCCTGGGTTGGCTGGAAGTTCACAACACCACACAGTGCAGCGATGCCATTTCCATATCAGCTCAGGGTTGTCAGACCTTTCTTCCAGGAAAAGCTGCTGGGACAGAGAGCTTCCAGCCTTTGCCAGACCATGGAGAAAGCACACCAAACATTCTCCCTCCCACATAAACGCTGCACAAGGAGGAAAGCAGCCCAGGCATGGTGAGGGAGCCATACATAGTGTCTCAGCTTTGTCCTGGGCACTAGGGATATTACAAAGCAAGGCTCAGCCAAAAGCCCCAAAGGAAGACAGCCATTCCCTCCCTTCCACCATATTGCAGAATCACCAGGGAGTAGTGTTAGGAAGGTATCTCTGGAGATGGGTAACCCAGCTCCCTGGTCCAGAGCTAGACTGTTGTTCTGAGCCCTGCCAAACCAGGTTCTGTGAACTGCCACTCTGGAGATGCAAGATGCAACACCCTCACACAGAGGTATTTTCTCATGCCTAGCTGGTCTACCTCATCCTGCAGCACATACTTATTGCCCCAAGTCCTATCCTTGTCTGCCTCTGAGAAGAATCTGGCTCCAGTTTTGATGTAACCACCGCTCAGGCAGTGGATGGCCCCTCAGAGGACCTCTCATTCTTATCTGCTTCAGGGTGGAGAAGCCCAGTTCCCTCGGCATCTTTTCATTGCTGCACCATCCTCACCACTTTCGTAGGCCGGACTCTTTTCTGTTTGTTAGTGTCTTTCTTGTACTGGGTAAGCTGAGTACCTTGTACTGGGTAAGACTGAGTACAGAGATGAGTTTTCAGCAGCACTAAGTAGTGAGGAAGGATCACTTCTCCTGTGCTCAATTTCATGAAGTTACTTCTGGCCCATTCCTCCAGTCTGTTGAGGTCACCCTGGGTGGCAGACCTTCCCCCTGAAACACTCATACAGATTACGTTAGCTATGGACTTTTTCCCATCTTTTCCTGGGAGGAGTTGAGACTCACTTTTCTACCATACATGCACAGCTGGTGGCAAGGGTTCTTGAGAGCTGCCTGGGGCTTCCTCCCCTCTTGGCCAGGCATCCAGGGTGGGCCGTGAAATCTGATGTTTCCTGGAATGCAGCTTTGCTGAAAAAGACAACTCACACAGAGTGTGGTTAGAACTGGAGCCACTCTTACTTCTCCTTTTAAATGGTGAAAGGATGGCCTGAGTGTGGTTAGAGATTTCCTGCACCTACATTCAGTGGCAGAACACCTGCAGTCCCTGAGCTGAGGGCTTCACTTCCTCTTTTGGACCAAGGCTCCCCCACTGCTGTGGGGATGAGGGCTAAATTTGCCTGAGCCCTGGTTTGGATGACCAGCCAGTAATGGGGAGTCTGCAGCTTACCTGGTGTACCCCATGTGCCTGGGGGCTTTGAAAGGGTCTGAAGCAGTGTGTACAGTGCCTGTCCTGAGACTGCCCACTGGCTTTGTCTCAGACCTCTGACTTGTAGTGGACATCTCAGAAGTGCTGACATTTTCTCCTGGATGTGAGGAGTGGCTGAGCTGAGGCTGGTTAAGGAAGAAGTATGCTGGAAGGAGGAGGCCAGGGAAGGTAATGGTAGCACCGTGTTGTGCCGTTTTCTGCTATTTGCAGTGAGGAGCAGCAAGCTGAGGAGCATGGGGAGATCCAGTACAACTGGTTAGGCAGTTTCTGGAGTTCCTTTGGAGGACACCTTTCTGGTTCCCCATAGTGTTTCTACATGCAATTAGCACAGAGCATCTGCAGAAGCCATGTGTGCAACTATTCACCAGTGCAGGGACATGGGGGTCCATTAGGTTGACAGAGCTACAGGAACCCCTGCACAGGTTTCACAGAGATGCCTACTGTGCATCTCCACATGGGTTTTAAAGTCCTGAATGAGGACAATCGTACACTTTTGGGTGCATGAAGAGCAGAGGAAATCAAAACATGGCATAGTGTACTCTATGCTGTATCATCTTGAAGGCAGAGACAACATTACAGACTTATTTCTGAAGCTGGACCTTGCAACCTGTTGGAGTGATTTTAAAGTGACTCATATCTTCCAAGTTAGAAGCGTATTTAGAAATTAGACTGAAAGGCCTGTTATTCACAGGCAAAAATTCATTCAAGACATTTGTCTTTAATTTTTAAAGACTAAAGGCAGGGGAGAACTGTGAGAGGAATAATTTCTGTGTAACTAGAGACTACTAATGAATGACACTCCCTGGTCATTCTATATAGGATTGACTATATTTAAGTTGAAGCCTGTGTTATGCTTTGAAGTCAGAATCTTAGGTTGGACTCTTAGATGCTTTTACAAAGGAGGTGAGATGTGATAACATGAGTGGTAGGAGTAGGAAGGGACAAGGAATGTATTTGTGGTTTGGCATGTGGCAGACATTCTTCAGGAACAGCCCTCCAGTCCCTGTCACTGCCTGGGGGTTGTCAGCACCAGCAAGATGCTTGAGCTGCTCTCCTCGGGGCAGTGGTCTTGCTGCTCTGCCACCAGTGTGAAACACCTTTGCCTGTGACTGGGGCTTGGCTCTGGAGAAAAATGAACCACCTGACATTGTGGTGAGGGTCATCCAGGTTGCAGACTTAGGTATAGTGAAATGAGGCAATGAGGCAACCAGGTGCCACTAATTGCCAGGTAGTGGGCATGAGCTTGTGTTAAGCCCACCTGTGCCTGATTAGGGTGGGCCCCCACTGCACATGAGCAGGATTAGGGGGCCAATAAAAGGTAAGGCTCAAACTCACAAGCTCAGCTCACTCCTGAGCAAGTCAGCAGAGGGGTGTGTTGCTTCTGGAGCAGTAGCACTGAGCCAGGCTGACCAGTCCTGAGACAACAGACTCAGGGCACTTTTTGTGCACTTCTGCTGGAACACCTGTTGGACCTTGGAGCACCGTGTCCTAAGAGAGGTTCGTCTTGCAACACTTAGGGGACTGGGTTTCACATAAATTGTTGGCCACTGTTTTTTTTCTGTTTGGCACAGCAGGACAACATCCAGGTGCCTGGGATTTCAGGCACCGGTGGCATGAGCAAGGTTCTGTCTTCAGACCATTCCTCTCTGACACACCAGACAAAAAAAGGTTTTGGTGTCTCAAAATGTCCCTGCTTGCCCTTTGTTTGGTGCTGTCTCCACTTCTGTGTGTCTCTTGGGGAGGGTGCAATGCAGGGGACAAGCTGTTGTCCCTTTGATTGAGTGGTATCTTATTAGAGCTTATTCACAGGTTAAGTGGGTGCAAGACGTGGATGCAACCACATCTCCTGTCACCCATCCAAGCAGGAGCCTGGGCAGGGTGAAAACTCACCAGGCTTTTTCACCAACTGGCAAGGGAAGGATGGGCTTGCAGGAGGCACTGCCAGCAGGACAGAGGGACATTTCATCAGCCTGTACTGCTGCCAGGCTTGTGAAAGGTGGCAGTGTGGGAGCTTGTGTTCTCTTGCTGCTCTGTGTGTAGCCTGACTGTCACAAGCCTGAGCGGACAAGGCACACTTTGGAGACAATCGGAATACTCCATTAAGAGTAGAGGTTTTGGTATTTTATTTCTCTGATTGTTTTTTTGACTGTCTTTTATTAAATAGTATCTGCAATCTCAGCATGCAGCAAGGTGGCTGGATGAGACCCCCAAGTATCCTGTTCCTATCACTGAGGAACACACACCACATGGGGACTTAAGTCAAAGTTTGAAAGGCTTGGTCATATCTTCTGGAGCCCTCCCCTCACTCTTTGTATAGCCATAACCCCAACCTGAGTAGCCGAGATACTTGACATTCAGAAAAAGCAAAGCTGTCTCTTAGTTTTCTTCTTTGCCTGTCCTCTTCAGCCTGGAAGAACATTAAATTCTGTGCCCCGCACAAGGTCAGGACAGCTGTGACTTTGTGCAGCCATGTCTAGAAACTCTCTTAAGGATGGAGATCTCCTTCCTCACTAGTGCCCTGTCCCCCTACCCATCAAAGTTCTGGTGGCTTTGGTGGTGGATTCCTGTGCTTACAACTGGAAATAAACACACCCACAGTACCTGTCTATGTTGAGTGTCTGTGCAGAGGAACACCATTCAATGAGTGCTGGTTGTGGGTCTGATGTTCACACTACAGGGGAAGGAGACCTACTGGAGACCTTGGAGATTTCCCAGGTTGGCTGTCATTGCTGTGAGCAGGGATTTGGAGCTGAGGAGGTCCCTACCAACCTGAATTTTCCTATGATTCTGCTGTCCCTGAAAGTTTGTTGGCTTTCATTCTCATTCCTCTGAACAAGAATTTGTTGATAACAAATTTGTCATAACTTGAGCACTGTTGTGATGAAAAGGCTGCATGGAGCCTTCTTCCTTTAATTACCACACCAGGACAGCTTTCTCCTGGTTTATACCAAAAGGTCAGGTTGCCACCCAGTGTCAGAGCCTTGATCACCTTGGGCCTTGTGGACTTGTTGGCCAAGTCACAGCACTGCACCAACACACAGAGGCCATGCAGGGATGGACTTACAGACTTGTTTCTGGCATTAAATGAAGAGTTTTGTACCTCTCCAGTGAAAGGGAGCCTCTCTTTACTCCCAGTTCCATGTAGCTATGGGGAGCATGTAGACATGTGTTTGAACTCTTTCCATCCTGACATTCTTCTCACAATTACACTACAGCCAAGCACCCCACACTCCAAAACTCTGTCCCAGGAACTGGGAAGGCCTCTCCACAATGGAGATGCACAGCTGTTTTCTGAAGGCTGTGCTGTGCTCTTATTTATGTGCCTGAGCCAAGAAAAATGTTACAACAAATACCTGTGCTGAGCTTGCTTCCCTGTGATGACAATATGTCTTCTTTCAAGGTACATTTCAGCTTCACACATCAGTTTGTTGTGCTTTTACTGGAGCTTATGTGTGTGACAAAAAGATGACATAAGACATCACCCCTTATCTGGAGAAATTCTGTGCACATCTCTACAGGGTAAAATTGAAAATGAAGCGAAACAAACAAAAAAAACACCCATCCCACCTAGAATATATACAGTGATGATGATGCTCAGTTACAGGCTGGCTTCAGCATGCAAAGTAGCAAATGCAGGGAAAATTATTATGGTAACAGGTTCACAAATAATTAATCTTGTTTCTTTTCAGTTGCTTACAGAAATTGCCAGCATCTTTACATCTCAGGACAAACCCTGCTACTCAAAGTTTGGCTAGTGAGGGACATTTTTGTAACAATCACAAGGAGTCTATAGGTAAGTCCCTGAAGAAAACTCTGGATCCTGTGGTTTTCCTCTTTTATAGATTGGATATTTCTATTTTTATTGCATTTAATAAAAGTCTTCCTTTGACAGGGAACATCAAAAACAGAAGCAGTGCAGCAACACATCTGCAGAGAAAAGATTAAGCTCTAGGAAACAGGAATTTTATATGTGTGTATACACATACCTATATATATGTACACGTACTTACACCCTTTTTTGTTTGGTTGGTTTTTCTTAGTGATGGAAATAATCATTCTGAGGGAGTGGCCAGCATGGCAGAACCTGAGTCTAGAGGTTCAGAGAGGGACCTATCGAAACAGGAAGACTGGACCATGAGGATTCTCACAAAGCCCAGCACAGGGCCTGATGCACAGGGGAGAGGGAGAGATAACCCTGAGAATTGGTCCAGTGACTGGTGGAGCTGCTGGACAGGACTTAGAAGTGACTGAATTTGAGCTTGAACATTTGTCAGAAGTAATTCTCATTGTGAATAATGCAATCTGCTTACTGGGCTGTGTGAGGAGGGCCATGGCCAGACCAGTGGAGGGGTGTTGTAAATTCTTGTGTTTCAGTGAGTCCAGAAAACTTTTCAAGACAATGCATTTCAGTAAGGAGAAATGGGTGATGATGCCAGCGATGTACACGACAGATCCCTTCAGAACCCTTCTTGGGACCTGTCAAAGTTGCAGGTTGTCAGACCTGTGGAAACCCAAGTGTTCCAGCAGAGAGAACGAAGCGGGTAAAAATAAGATATCAGGCAAGATGTTTTGCTGTGTGTTAAGCACTGAAGTGAACACTACAGAACTTGCTGGCATGGGCTAAATTACTCATTGTCTGGACAGGGCAGCTGTGAGAGCCACGCTGAGGTGCAGGCTGCCAGCAGCACCATTTTGTTTGCTTCCTTCTGGGGCCATTGCTCCCAGCCTGCTGAAAAGGCAAAGTTTAGGGCAGGACTTGCAACACAGCCTGTTCCTTTCCAAGTTAAAATGGGAGATTTTTGGCACTCTCTGCTGTCCTTCTACTTGCTCTTACGTTTTGCTTCTGTTAGGTGTTGTTTTCTCTGGAGGCCAGGCCTAGGATCCTTGCCACACCATGTTTCTAGTGTTGCCAGTGTCACTGTGGTTTCTGCTGGATGGGTTCCTAACTATGGTACCACCTTGTGTTAGCAGAGCAGGGGTTGCTGAAATGCAAGAGCAGTCTCCCCTGCCCTGAGCTGTTGATGAAACAGCAGTCCAGAGTTAAACATTAGCAGAAGTTACTTATTTCCCCTAAAGGAGGATCTTCATAGCTCTGCCCTTATTTTTTATTGTAGTCCCAGCAATACTGTAACTCTGACAACAGGGGTTAGAAATTTGATTTGTTAGGACATCGCCATGTCATTATGTCTGGTGCTTTTTCAGAGTTTCCTGGCTGTTACTTGAAATAGGATAATCAGTTACTCATGTACAACCAATGAACACATGGAAGCTGCTCACAAAAGAAGCTGCAGCCTTTGCTAACAAAGGAACTCCTTTCTGGTTTACTTTTTCAACCAAACTTCCCCCCCCAAAAGTAATTACATTTCTCCTTTTGTTCTGGCTTTTCTGTTTCCTCTCACTTACAAGCAAACCCAGTGGGGGATGGAAGATATGGGGCTTTGGTCTTAGAATAAAGACCTTGGTCTGAAGTTTTTCCTGTAGGTAATTATTCCTTAGCCCAGTAATGTCAGAATAGGGAAGATTTTTCTTCTCTGGACTCATTTGTCTAGTGCATTCACATTACCATAGATGGAATACTTGGGAGAAGATATAAGAGAAGGAATTCGGTATAATCAGGCCCAGGCACCAGTTCTGGACCAACAGCAAGTACAGCAGAGCATCAGCAACATCTGTCTCCTCTCTGCACTCAAATCTAAGAGAACTCAGGAGCCGTCCACGGATTTTTTTATGACAAGTTTTGCTTATTCAAGAACCGTCTCCCATTTTCTGCTCTTCATTTTTGCTCTTGACCCAAACAGAAACCAGTAACCTTTATGAACACCAGGCCTGAAAAACATTAAATATGAACACAAATGGGCTTTTGTTTTGGGGGATGTCAGTCAACCAGTAATGTATAACCAGCATGAGTAATGCATCTGACTCTGCCTGCTCCTACATCTCTGGGAGCCCAGAGCTGGACTGGGTCAGGATTGCTGAGACTGAGAGCCCAGAGCAAGGCCAGAGAGGTGCCAGCTTCCCAGAGGGGGAATGAAGTTCTCATGAGCTGGAGTAGAGTGTCTGGCATATGGGCACATCTGGAGCTTAGGAGATGTGGCAGGAAGAAATGCTGGTGCAGGGAGACATTATTTGGTGTCTGAGTGGGTCTGGAGTATGGGTAGAGGGGCTGGATCTTTGGCCTCAGGGGGTCTGGTACATGAAGTGAACATGTGGGATATAGGGATGAAGGGTGCACAGGGATGGCTCTGCCTGGGACACACCAACAGGAGCCACACCAGACCTTGCTGGGGCCAGACCACTTCCCATCAACCACTGTTCTGAAAACAGGGCAAAGAAATGTGCCTGGGGCCTCACCCAGCACAGCCTCTGCCCACCTCCTGTGTTTTCAGGCAAGACTCAGCTCTTCCAGAAGCCAGTTGGAAAGGGGGAGTTCAGTCTGCCCTAAGGCTGTGTCTGAGATGAATTGTCTGTAGGAGGTGCCCACGTTGCTGATTCACAGCCTCGGCCCCTGGGAGTGATCTGATGTGTTACTTTGCTTAGAGATAGCCAAGACTAAATAGTTCTGGTGTTAACGATTCACCTCAGGTACCAAAGGAGGGGGACCCTGCAGGCTGGGCTTTTGTAGCCATTGTGAGTGAGTTTTTGGTTACATCCTCATGCAGCGAAACATGCATGTCATGCAGTATCATCTGACATCAGCTGTTGTCTCTCTTTTGTTTGGGAAGGCTACCGAGGTTAAATCATGGCCCCTCATGGGGACCTCTCTACCGGCAGGCTTGCTGTGACTATCACCTTCAGCCACCAGAAGAGACTCAGTAGGTAGGATGTGTCCTGCATCTTTGCCCAGGATGAAGTGGCTCAGGGGATGCATACAGCATTCAGTCACCAGAGTGGGAGGGATGATTTAGGTGAGTGTTGTGCAAGTTACACTTCCGAATGTAAAAGATGGGGATCACAAAACTTGTCTTCAGAAGTCCTGTGAGCCTTAGGAACACAGCTGGCTCATATTAGCAGACAATCAGAGGAACATATAAATCAGAAGAGAATTCTGCAGTGCTCTTAGCATATCCTGTGCTTGAAGCAGGCTAACACCAGTGCCAGTTCGGGTTGTTCTGAGCCTTATCAATTTGAATTCAGGATATCTCCAAGACCAGAGACCCTGCCAGTCCTCTGGTGCCTGGCTGCACTCTTCCTGCAGAGCAGCAGCTATCCCTTGCATCCAAATAACTTTTTCCTTGTGACAACCTTTTGTGCAGATGATGGTAAAGTGAGCATGTACTTCCACCTTCCCATGGGCCTCCTCCTGCTGAGCACACAGAGGCAGCAGTGAGACAGGAGGCCCTGAAGCATTGAGCACATGGGGAAGGGGCCTGTGGGACAGAGAGGCAGCTACCTGCTGTCTGCACAGGGAAGCAGTAAAAAACCCAGTCCCTGAGTCTGTGGTGGGGCTGGAGCCCAAACAGAAAAAAAGGTCTGAGGTCCCATTTGCCCTCCTGCTCTGCTTAGCTGCTGTGGGGCTGGCAGGACAGACAGCCTCAGTGATGGGGCTTCCTCACAGTCCCACACGGGCAGCTGGGACCAGTCTGTCCCTGAGGTCTCAGCTGCTGGTGTTGGAATGAGCCATGCCTCCCAGGCTCTGAGTTCACCTAAGGCTAACTTAGGTCTGACTTTTTTCCGGGGTTGGGAGAGGCCAGATGGCAGAATAAAATATGAGGGCATTTAAGGCGTGGTGACTGCGGTTTCCATGGCAACCTGCAGGCGTGACTTGGCATCTTCCTGCTGTGGTGGCTGAGGGTGCAGGGCTGCCTGTCCCCAACTTCATTTGGGGCATGTGTATAAGGTCTGAGCTACTCTGAGAGCAGGAAGTATGTCAAAGAGAGGCTCAAATCAGTCCTTCTGACAGCTAAATGTGGGGATTCCTTTTGCAGAACGGGGATTGCCCATGCCCACCTCAGGGACATGTGCTTGTTTAGCATGAAGCTCCTTTTAGCTTCCTCCAAGCATATCTACTTGTGCTCCTGCTGTGTGCTGGCTGGGGCTGTGCAAATGTGTAAAATGCCATATCCACATGCACACTGGTTATGATCTGCAAGCAAAGAGGAACAAGAAACCTGAAGCATGATCCTTCTCTAGGCACGAAGTTGGCTGTCCTGGTCTCTGCAGCTGCAGCTCAAGAGCTAAAGCTGCCATTGTGGAGGACAATACAGACACTGTACATCACCCACTGCAGCTGAGGCCTTGCACAGGGCAGGGATCTGCAAATTTTCATTAGCACTAGTGATGCAAAACTCGGCCCTCTGCATCTGTCAGAGTCAGAAGGCACAGAATCTCTCCAGCTGTCCACCAACAGCCCAGACCTATGAGCATCTGATTAAAATGAGGGAATAGAAGGGTCAGGGAAAAGTCTGGCTGGAAAAACAGGACTTCACTTAGCATGCAGTCACCCATGCTGGGCCTCCCTGCCCAGCTGTGCACCCAGCAAGTGTCCTCAGCAGTCATTGTGCAGGATTTGTGTACCAGAGGAGATTTGGTACCTCTGCTCTGAATATACAAGGAGCCAATGCCAAGACAGTAAGAAATGGAGTGGCTACACCCCCTCCCTGGGGCTACTCCCCCTCTCTACTTCCCCTCCCAGGAAAAGGAATAATGCCACTAGTCATGCAAGTGCTGTGAATCTGGCATTCAAAGTCATCTTCCGTCTTACATGTGCAGCAAAATACATTTTCTTCTGTTGGGATTGGCTGAAGTATTTGGTCCCCACACACAGACTGAGCCACAGTTTACCAGTTCATTGTCCTTACCTGGGCAGCAAGTCTGGGTGACAAATGGAGCTGTGAGGATGTAGGGAAATTCTTCAAGTGCTTTGTTTTGAAACCAGTTAGTGCTGTGTAAATACTGGTGTGCTGGGAGCAAGCTGTGCTTGAAACAAGAAACTCCTCTGAGAAAAGTTGTGTAGTTCCTCAAGGTGTATTGCAGGACTGCTAGCAAGAACCAGCCCAAATGAAGAGCAGGGTACAAAAATCTGCATCCGTTTCCCAAGGCGTTGCAGCCCCCCACCCACTACCACCCTGCTTGGCTGTTTGGTTCCTGAACCTCTTTACCAACACCATGACACCTTGCTTCTAAGGACCACTGCCCTCAGCCTGCTTGTTTCACACTTGCCTGTGTCCAAAGCTGTGGCCAAGCTGCTTTCAGCTGCTGTGACCTGCAAGCAGTCTCCTTTCCCTGCCCGACACAGGGGACATCTGTCCCAAATGAAAGTGGAATCTGCCTTTGCGACCAGAACAACCCAAAGTTTCTCTCCCATGCACAGCCACAACTCCCAGGACTCATCAGCTGTCTTGAAATATGTCTGTAAATCTATTTGCAGCCAAGGGAGGTTAATTTATCTCCTGGAGGTTGCCAAAAAAAAATGTTGCAACTCAGGCTTCTCTGCCATAGGATTTTAGTGTTGTGCAAGGCTGTTGAATCTTTAACTGACCCTCTTGTGTGGGAGTTAGACTCTCCACAACCACCCAGAATTGCCTGGAATCATGGAAATCACAGGTGCCTAGCCCAGCAACCTTGTTCTCTGTACTGTGGTACAGTGCAAGGTGTAACTGCTGCTTTTTTTTATGCTGGGACCTTGCAGAAACACACATGGGAAGGGCCACATGCATGATCCTTGGGTGATGTTTTGCCAGGTATTTTATATCCAGGGTAAGATATACACAGACATTGCTCCATACACAGTATGGGCACACAGCATGATGCACGGCTGGGGCAAGTGAGAGTGTGGGCATAACCGAGGGGTTTCAGCTTTTGATCCATCCCCATGTTGCCCAGCTTTTTTAGCATCCTGCAGCCTGTTTCTCATCTTGCTCACAATGAGTCAGTCTGCAGTTCAAGGAAATTACCCTCTGACTTTAAGGCCTCACTGGTGGATCAAGTGCCTCTGTGACTGAAGAAAAAGCCCACAGCCCACTAAAAGCAGGACAGCTCTGTAGCAGGCAGATTAAGGGGGTCTTGGCAGCAGTGCCTCCTGGCTGTCTGGCATGTAAGCATCTGCACAGTCCCTGCTGGAAAGGGGTGTGCACTCATTGCACCTACATAGTGACATAGACGTCCTTCCTTCAGCCTGCCCAGGCTTTCAGAGGTGAGGAGGTGCTTGTACATGCTGTCCCATGGCTCTCTCCTCTGCATCAACATGTTTGGGTGTCTTCTTTCTGCTCCCCAGCAACGTGGCAGACAAGTACCTGATCTGTGACACTGATCTGCTCTCCAGCCAGACAAGCTATTGCTGGCACCAGACTGAGGTTAAGAGCGTTGCTGCCTGGTTCAGTGCCAGCCCTATGTACCTGATTTGCAGCTGCCTCTGGAGGGGGTCAAGGCACCAAGCAGCTGTCCACGGGTGAAAAGTGTACAACCATGCCACAGCCCCTTTCCCTCCTCTGATTCTTGACTTCCCAGGATGTGGTTTTCAGGTCAAAAACCAATCTCAGTGTGCTCTAGCACAGGCCAGGAGTCCATCACCATCTGTCTTCCAAAATACCTTGCTCACAAGAATCACCTCTGGCTGCATATTTTCCCTCAACCAGCACAACTGCAAATACCTTAGTATTATAACACAAACAAAACTGTGGTGGCTACCAGAGAGAGTAAAACATGCCAAAGGGCTTGGCTGTGCTGCTGCCAGATCCCTTCTATGGAGCTGCAGCACTTCTGTCATAGGAAGTTGTTTTTCTTTTGGCTTGCACAGTCCGGAAGCCAGGGCAGAGCCTGGGGGTTGGGGCAGCAGGGGCTGAAGGGAGTGGGCTGCCCTGCTGTGCCAGCACTGCTGTGCAGTGATGTGCTGAGCCACAGGCTTACTGTGACAGGACAACATAAACCCCATGCTTAGCAGGCGTGGTACCACTGCTTCCTCCGTGGGTGCACTGTCACCTGGGCACACAGGACCAGGGCTGGTGGAGCCTCTGTCGCCATCCTGCTCTGGCATTCTCCTAGGTTTCCAACCTGAAACTCTTCGGGAGAGGAATTTCCAAAACATACGTTGCTATTCGAGGAATGCAGCAGGGGGAGGAAATAATCACAAGAGATAAGGAGAAGTCTGTCGACTTCACAGCTGCTCCAAGTAAGCTCCTTTGGGATGGGTTTCTGCAGCCAGCCTCCCGCTGCCCCAGGCAGCTGGGGCTGCATTAACATCAGCTCAGTGGTGGGGTCTGGGGAGACAGCTCTGGGGCAGATAGAGGGGGAAAAGAAACACTTGAAAGGGGCTGGGGCAGTCAGGTGGCATCAGTTCCTGCTCCTCTCCTCAGCAGCTGCCTGCCGGGCTGCACTCTGGCTTTGTGGTCAGGCTGTTTCACTCTTTAAGAGCATATGGGGGTTTCAGGAGTCTCCTCAGAGAACCGTGCAGCTGTCCTGGCCAGTCCTCCCGGCAGGATTTTTGGGGCCTTCTCAGCTTTCTTCCCTCTTCTGGGCTGTGTTGCAATTGGCTGCTAAGATTCCCCCATCCTTGCCACGGCTTTCCTTGGGGACCAGCTCTGTTTAATGTCTACCTGTCCATGTGGCACTCCTCTGGCAGGCTGTTGAAGTTCTTGTAAAAATGTTCTGCTGGAAAACATCCGAGGTCTGGGGTCTAGTCTAGTCCCCTCCTCCCAGGAAAGGAGAAAAAGCTGCATTGCTCTTGGCTTGGAATTCAGGAAGAACTGGTTTGCTAAAACCAGATGTCTGTATCCACTTCTGCTGACCCTGTGCTGGGGTATTTGCACCTGATGCTTGTGGAGAGGCTGTTCTCTCATTATCAGGTGGTTAGGGATTTAGCAGAGCCAAGGTCTCTCTCTCCTGGGACCATGCACATCCTGGGCTTGGCAAATAAATTTTAAGAGAAGACAGGTCCCCTGGCTGGACAGGCTGCAGAAGGAAAGATAGACAGACAGTGCTTGGTCAGGTGGATGCAAAGCAGTGTCCTGGCTGTTCTCAACACACGCTGTTCATGTGGCTCATGCTGTGCATTCAGGAACAAGGAGGGTGTTCTGAGTGTTGAGATCTGTCAAGAGCCTGGGCAGGCAAGATTAGGAATTAAAAATTTCAATTCTTCAAGAGTAAATTGTCCACCCAAAGGAATTGACTCAGATGTACAATCAGGTCAATCCCAGGCTGTGGTGTGTTGAGACTTGCTTGTCCACTCTGTGCCACTGATCACCCTGCACATGGTGCTCATTTTAACTCACTGCCATGCCAAACTTGCTCTGATAAAACAGCTGAGAGAGTTTAAAACAGAAAATGCAATTGGCCAGGAGAAGGGGTGTTCTCCATGACCTCTGCAGGAAACTAACTGTGCAGCCTTAGCCCTGGTTTGTAGTCTCAGACACAATGCTGAGACAAAGAAGTTAACTGGAAAGTTATCAGTGACTCCTTCCCAGTGACATACCCAGTGTCAGGAAAAAGAAAGGAGCAAAGCAGAGACCTTATTGATGGAAAGACTGAAACCCAGAGGGGCTGTCAGAGTGCTCTCTTTTGGTCCCTTCCACCTCTCAGCAGGGTTCAGCAATGCTCTCTCCCTTTTGGATGTGCAGCTCGAGGTAATCTTCCTACTGCAGCACACCTTGCTCATTTCTGCAGCCTCATTGAATATTCACATTTCCTTTTTCCTCTTGAGATAAAAACAGCACCCCAGTGCTTTTCATACCAGAGATGTACACAGAGGCAAGATCCTTTTGTTTCCATTGCCATTGTTCACTCACATGCAGCTAAAGGCTGCATTGTCCCTATTAAGTGCAGCACAAAGAGCTCATGGTGTCACTCACAGATACACTTCAGTCTCTCTGCAGCACTGCTTTCCAAGGCAAATCTCACATCTGGCATTACTGGCCTCCAGTTGCATTTCTGTCATCTATTTATTAAAGTTAATTTCACCAGACTGTAATGATTTATTCAGATCCAGAGCCTTCTGTAACAGAGAGCCATTATTTGCTATGCCACCATGTTTCTTCCATCTGCAAACTTCGTAAAGGTTTTGTAAGAACTACTTTTCAAAAGGTCACCAAAACACTTCTTACGCCCCATTTCTTTTTCATAAGGCAAGGGCATCAGGTGATACTAAGTAAAAAATGCTTTGAGGAAATCCGATTATGTAGGAGAAATACTCCCTTTATTGGACTGAAGCAGTAATCCTGCACTGGGTTGTTTGTTTGTTGTTTTTTTTTTGTTTGTTTGTTTTTTGTTTTGTTTTGTTTTGTTTTAAGGATGAAAACCAGAGGAAAACAAGTTTATTTGAATATGCTGTGCCTCACAGCTGACTTTAATAGCAGTTTTGAGGCTCTTTGTTGATTCTGACTGCCAGACTGGTGTTTGGATAAGCAGCCAAGTGTTCCCTTGCCCTTACTTCTGTTATCTTCCTGCTAGGGAGATGAAGCTGGTTTTGGTTTTTTTTTCTTGCAAGGAGCTGCAATGAAAACATTACCTAGTGTCAGTGGAGAGTGCTTGGGTGTGGGGGCACCTGTAAGAACAAGTGGGAGGAGCAGCTGCAGAGTGAGCAGCCATGGACTGGCATCTTCATTAGCTGATTACAGCTGATTCTACCGCTTTTCCCAAAACCAGGAGTGGTCTCAAACACTCAACAGCCTGAGGACATACTGCAACCATTAATAATAGTGATGGAACAGGGTAGGAGACATAAAGCATCCTGATAGAGAGACAAAGGCAGTGAGTACATCTTAATGTTTCCCAGAATAGTGGGATGGAGAGACAGGAGACCACAAATCAAGATCATCATCATCTTCTAATGGGTACAAAAAGGCAAGACTCAAAAGCATCACACAGTTCCTAAGGTAACAACCATGGTAAAACTGCTGTAATAAGTGTCCTTCTTACTCTGCATTGCTGTTAAGTGTCTCTGGACAGGCAGCTTGCATTTTGATGCTTTCATCCTGGACAGACCACTTGGATACACTCATCTTGGACAGCCTTATGAATAAAGGCACATGGCAGGGGTGGCAACAAGGTAACTGGATCTGTGTCAAAATCAATATCCCCCTTCTCAAATGGTCTCATAAGTGGGCTTTGCAGCACTGTAGAAAGATGAGCTTTTGACAGAATTTTCATGGTGTTCTGAGACTTCTGAGTTGCTTTTCTACCACTTAGTGCTATGGCCACTGCTGGTAACAGCCCCAGTGCTTACACTAAAGCTGAGGACGCCCATCACACCAAGACCCTGTTCTGGTCTGTTGTACTGGTTGCCAGCTTGTCTTGAGTGCCTGGTGTGTGAACAGGCCCACAGTACCAGGTGTCTCCTGTTATTAATCTTTGATATAAGTGTGATAGTGCTCTCCTTGAAAAAGACTGCTTGGTCACTCAGGATGCTGCTGAACAAGACTGTCATCTCCTGGGTCAGTATCAAGCGACCGATGTCCTGCCTGCATGCAGGGTTGGGTCTGTGGCTTCCAGTGCACATTTTTTCCTTGACATTTCAACCCTTGCCTGTCATTGCAGGAGCTTTTCAAGTGTGGGTTCACCTTTCCAGCCTGTGCAGTGGCTGTTTTAGGTGAGGTGCAACATGCACAGAACTGGCCCCACCCTTTACTCCTAAGGTTCATCTGCCAGGGCCCAGCAAGCTTGGACAGTGACAGCCAAGTCCTCAGGACGTAGGTTTAGTTAGTGTCCTTCTCTTGTCTGGATGGCCTTACAGGGCTGAACAAGCACCATCTGCCTGGGTTTGGAGTTAGAGTTGTCCTTCTCCTAGGATGGCTGCCTGAAGGTTACTGAGCCCATCCTGCCCATGGACCCATGTTGTCTGACCCTTCAGTTGTGACCCGTCTGCTGTGGGAGACCCTACTGGAGGCAAATGCCCCCGCCAGAAGAGCTCCCAACCTCACAGGAGGACACAAACACCTCCCCCATGACAAGGGGGTGCCTGTGGAGGTCCCAGAGTTGTTTTTTTCTGAGGATGCCACCCTCACTGCTCACACAGAAGCAGCTCTGCAGTGCATAACATCCTGCTTTGCAGAGGCTGCTGATGATGAAGTGTGATAGTGGTAGAAGCCTTGAAAGTTTTCAAACAGGTCAAAAGCAGAGGATCCATGACTATAAATGTCACTGGTGGTCAGCCAGGAGTGCAGCCACAAAAGCTGGGAAAAGCTGTGTTAGGCATACCAAAGGAAAAGCAGCAGCACCTGGATGATGAGAAACACACCTGAGCAACAGGGTCAGGCACTTTCTGCAGTGTGGGAAAGCAGCACCCAGTGGCACTATGCAGGGAGGGGTGTGGAGGTTGAAGGCTAAAAACTGTCTAGAAACTCAGACTCCTTCAAGAATGCCATGTGTTTCTGGGGGGTTCTGACCCCAGAATGACTGTTGCAGGATGACTGTGGAGCTGTGAGTGCTTTCACTCCATGAAGCCCTGCACTCCTGGGGATCAGATGCAGCCACAAAGTGGCTGAGTTTGGAAGAGATTTCTGGAGGTTATCTGGTCCAGCCCCTCTGCTTGAGCAACACCACCTCGACCCAGTCACTCTGTACCATGTCCAGATGGCTTTTGAATATATCCAAGGATGGTGGTTTGTACCATCTGCCTGGTTGTAAAACCTGACAAAACAATTCTGAGCTGCCAGTGTCACCCAGTCTGGCACACAGTGTTATGTATGAGCACAGGTTATTGTGAATATTTCTCCTACCTAATTCCCCACTGCTCAATGAAACTTTATTACCTATCAGCTCAGTATGTCTAATGATGATTTTGGGCAGCTTTATAATCTAGCACCTGTGGGGCAGAGCACTCCGTAGCAAAATTGTTCAAAGACAGGCCAGTGGCAGTGTTTTAGACATGATTTTTGAAACAGGTAACTTTTCAGAGGGTGAGCTCCCAGGCAGAGTGCTGCACCAGCTGAGCACAGCCCTGCAGTCTGCAGTTGCCACCACTAACTGATGGTCACCTGCCCTTTACATGCTGAGGGTTTGTACCCTCACTGATTTCACACCACCTCTGCAATCACCTGGCCTCTTGTCCACCATAGATTTTAATTTTGTTGAGATCACATCTTTTGAGGGCTGCTTGGTGGACTCCCCCAAGCAATCATGATTTCCAGTCATGTTTCCCATGTTATCTGGGCAATCCTTGTCATATCAACAAGGTATGCTGGGGCCTTGTTTCTATAGGTTTCCTGGTGAGAAGTACACGCAAGTTAGAGATAATCAACAGTTACAGTCAGATGCTGCCTCAGCAACTGTGTTTTCTAAGGAAATTATGGTATTTTAGACTAAATTAGGCAGGGAAGAATCTTTCTCAATCCCTTTGCTTGAACTAGAGTAAATCTGAATTCATGTTAGATCATTCTGAGTTTTGTCCAGCTGAGATAGAAGCCATAGTCTTCCCCTTTTTATTGCTCCATAGACACCTAACCTATCCCCTCTGCTTTGTGCTCTGTTGTAAGCCTCCTGCTTTAGCCAAACTTTGGAAAACTAACCAGACCTGGAAAATACATGGTGCAAATAATTAGCACCTGGGTCAAAAGGTGAGCTGTACAGACACAGGTGAAAAGTCAGTGCTTTCTGCCTGAAATGGGCAAAACTCAGACATTCTGAGACCACAACTGCATCCATGGACTTGTTTCACCTCCACACTCCATCTCACGTTTGCCACTGACGTGCTCGCACAGGCTTTCCAATTCCCTGTCCCAGGAAAGTCTCCAGGCATTGATGCTTCGTGAGTGGATGAATGAACTGTAGTGCTTGGTGTGTGGACTGAGCTCTGCATCCTCTAGGAGAACACATCTGCCCTGGTCATACTGCAGTCTGAAAAGCACAGAAATTGGATCAGCACCAAAAAAAAAAAAATATCTTTTCCCTTCAAAGCTGATTTTATCCAGTGCTGGTTTCTTCTGTGACACATCAGGCTCTTCACTGGGCTCATGGATCTCTAAGAGTATTCCTGGAAATGGGGAGGACAATAGTTATGCTGCAGAGACATATCCTCCCAGGCTGCTGGGGCACATCCTGCCCCTGGAGCCATGCTCTGACCCCAGCTCCTCTTCAGCAGCCCTGCTCTTCTCTGCCAGGACTCATCAGTGCATTTCTCTTAGAGCAGCCACTAAACCCCATGAGAAAGAGATAAAAGTTACGATGGCTTCCGTGGGTTTGGTGTTTCTGTTTTTGTTTTTTTTTAATTTAATTTTTTTTCAAATGAGTTTTTTTTTGTGTTCCAGATTGTGGTTTGGAAAAAAGAAAACCAGGGCATTTGATAGGTGGAGTGCTGCTGGAGGGATGACTTTTCGTCACATCTCTGTTCTACATGGGAGTCTGCCAATAGTTTGCATATTCCGACTAAGCTGTTTCTCTCCCTTTCAAGGGAAAGTTGGAGGGTGTAAAAAAACCCCACACAGTGAGTTCTTACTGCAACATCCTACTTGCCAGCACCTCCACAGACGCCTGGAAGAAATGCTCCCAGACATGGGCTCAGTGTCCCTTTGCCAGCTCTGGAAGAGTTGGACCTAAGCATGGAAAGCTTCACAGCTCTTCCCTTTTTTTGTCTTGCAGCTGGATAGATGCTCAGAGTGGTAAATACCATGTTGAGTTTTGGCTTTTGAAACACTGTGCAAAGTGGGTTTGGAAAGCACGGTCAATCATTTGGCTCCATGCTCTTTTTTTGCTCTCTGGAAATGCTCTCCACATTTCTCCAGTCTTGCTGACATTATCCATGGCCCTAGCTCCTGGCCAGCAAAGCAGCAGTGTCCTTTCATAGAGGGACTGTGCTCTCCTGCTGCTCTACTGACTCAGGCCTGGTGCTCCTGAGGGGCTGGTTTGTTGATATATTGATCAGACAGCTGAAGAACTGTTGACTGACCCTTGAAACTTCCCAAGAATGGAGGCCACCCAGTTATGCTATCCCAGGACTGCACCACCCTCCTGGGGAAGAGATTTTTCAGTGTCTATCCTGAGTTTCCCAAGCCATCCCTTCTGCAGGAAGCAAAGAAATTTCAGTAGAAGTCCTGCTTGACTAAAAAGGGAACTTCTTGCATTAAAATGTAAAAAAATGGAGATGCATGTAAGCATTGGAAATACAATAGACAGCAAAAGAATGTACTAAACTGCTTACTTGTATACTTATTCAGACATGGACTCAGGCAGGTCCAAGATAATCTACAACCCAGACTATTTAGGATCATCAAGGATATTATGACGAGACTCAACAGGCATGCTAGAAGTTGGGGGAAAATTAATATCCCCTGATGAATGGGTGAAACTGTACAGTGCTAGACAACATGGAAAAGACTATAATGATCAATGGATTTTTGTAGCACTGTCACAAGCAAAGCCTGCTCCCAAATCTCTGATTTACCAGCATGTCTTAGGAAGGAGATATGAGTGCCAAAGGTAAGATTTAGGGACTGCTTAAAGAAGCTGGACATACTCATATCCACCAGAATGTATGACACCCACCCACTGGAGGTAACAGAGCTGGTTGATGAAGTTTCTGTCAGTCTCAGTGGAACATCATAGTGACTAAGAAAAGGGCTGATTGAAAAGATGATGCTATGCACCCCTTTAAGGAGAACAAGAAGTAAAAGCAGGATTGCTGGGAAACATTTTGTAAACCTCCATCCCTGGAAAAATCATGGAGATCATTTTCAATAATGTGAAGGGCAGAAATATAACCAGGGAAAGTCCACAGGTCTAGGATTTGGTCTTGACTGCAGTCCCTTGTTTTGGCCACTCAGCCCCTCACTGCAAGATGTTGTGCAGGCTTGAGAAGTCATTTGCCTCTTCTCAGTGTGCTAATATCTGCACTGCTGGTACAGACATTGAGAGCAGTGGATGGAAAAGTAAAACAGGCTCTACAGACCCTCTGGCAAGACCCCTGCATGGCTCTGCTCCAGACTCAAGCCCTGCTCTGAGCAGGATCAGCACTGCAGCAGCTGTGATTGTTTTCTTGCATCCAGGTGAAGCTTAGAGCAGAAATGGGGGTCCCAGGGGTTTCTTCTGCTTGTTGAAGAACAGGCAGGGTGGGGCTGCTGCATTGGGTAGATACAAGAAAGAGGTCTCATCCTTGAGTTCACAGACATCCTGCAATGGGACATAGGCAAGTAGAATGGATCCAGTGTCAGCACTGCTGGGCTGAGACACAGAACAAGAGACAAGCACACCTACTTCACACTCCTTCCAAGGGGGTGAAGGGGATCAGCATCTTAGTCCTTTTCTTCCTACAACAGCCTCTTTTTGTTTATTTTTGTTTTGAGTTTTTATTTTTTTCCCTATGGGCTGGAGAACAGGAAGGTGCAGCAGAGTAAATAGGACAAATGTCAGAGACCTCTGCTCACCCATCCTGGCTGTTGGCAGGCAGCAGGAGACAGGAAAGCAATCTCTGCTAGAACAAGTGTGGTCTCTCAGCTTAAGAGTCAAGGGATTCCTTAAAGGCCAGATGCTAAACTGGTCCCTGGAAGCCTTGGTAACCAGTGGAGGGAAGGGTGAAATCCTATGGACACTTACCAGCTGCTTCTTTCAGCAATGGACAAAACTCTGCACAGGGCTTCTTCCAGCCACTGAACTGCATGACTTCTGCCCTTTCCTCACCCAGCAGAGCAGAAGAGGGGAGGAACAGCTAAATCCTCTGGGGATAGAAGTGGGAGAAGGTGGAAGGTCCCTCTCATTGCATTTTTCTGCCCATGGATACAGAACTTTACACTGTGAGAAGAAAATGCCTGCCATTCCCACGCAGCACCTTTCAGGGTCCAAAAGGCAATGAAAGATGCCACATGGACCACCCACTGTCCCTCACAGCATTGCTGTTCAAGCCCTGTGCTGTACCCAGATCTGCAGGCAACTTCTGTGCCATGATGCTCCTGCACTGTCCCTGTGCCCCAGCCACAATGTAGGGTGACACATGCAGAGGCCAATGCCCTCTTGCAGAGCTCTATGTCAATAAGCCCTTTGGACCATGCTTTCAAGAAACTGTAGGGACCTGTGGATCTCCTGCCCTCTCTGCTAGCCTGGGCCACAGGCTGGTAGCTGCTTCCAGCTGGGAACAAGTCCACCTCTGCCTGGAGAGCAGTTGAGACCACATGCCAGCTGCCTAGCCTTAGGCTTTGCCAGGCTGTCTTGCAGCCAGAAAGATCTCTTCCACAGAATCTGTTTTCATGAGACAGTGCCAAGGAACACAGGCAAACTTTTGCACCAGTTTCCCAAGAATGCATTTTCCATTTCCGCACACTTAGCCAAACCCACAAACACCCAGAGAGCAAGCAGTGGCCTGTTTCCCCCAAGCAGTGGGCAGCTTGTGTCCTCTGCATGGTTTCAGGAGGGTTGTGTGTGTTGTCTCCTTACCCACAGGTAAAAGAACCACCCTGTGGCTTTCTTGTATCATGTTGAGGCTCTTGGAGCTGGTAAAAATTTTGCAGTTCAGAGAAGGAAATAAACTTGGTGGGGGCATTCAGACGTACGAAAAGTTCAAGAAAGTAATCCTAGGGGGTTGAGGCACGGCCCAGACCATGCCCTCAGCCAGAAACCCACCCAGAGAGAGAGTTCAGAGTAATGCTGCCAGGCTTTGTAACTGAAAATACTTTATTTGACATTGATAGTAAAGTAGGAACACTGGATTACACATCCATTTTATAAATGATAAAAATGCAGAAGCAAAACCATCTACAGGAAACCCATAAGCAGCATGGTACACAAATAACATCCCAGGGAAATGCTGCCTGACAGGACTTTCTTTCATCCTAGCAAGCAAACCTAATCTCAAAGAAACCGAGCACTAGAGGAAAAATCACCACGAACCACAGGTCAGGGGCAGAAATCACTTCTGTGCAACACATGCCTTCACAGAAAAGGCACTGCAAAAGATCCCAGGCAGAGAAATTTCATGGCCAGGTTGAGTCAAGAGTGTTTGGTGATTTTGACTGACACAGTCCCCACAGGGACAATGAGATCTGGAAATCACAGGTCAGCACCGAAGGTGAAACAAGCAACCTGAGGCAGCCTCAGCTTTTAAATGGCTTGTGGCTTCAGCAGCAGGAGAGAAAATTAGCAACAGTTTCATGCATGCTAGTGTCTCTCTGCTGAAAATGGTTTTAAGTTTTCCTGATTCTCCAGTTTCCATTTCTCTCTTCTTACAAGGCACTTGTGTAGAAACCTTTGATTGCACCAGACAGGAACAAGTGCTCAGACCACCTCCGTGATACTCGTTGCTTTCGGCACCCAGCAAAACCAGTTGTTACACTTTTTCTAATCATCAGAGAATACTAAAGCAGTGAAAACATGCAGCCCAAAACCAACCATTCAATTACAACAGGTAGACAGGTAATCGCCCTTTGCATAGCCTGTTAGCAGACAGACACCACTACGGCTGAAGGTCCCCACTCTTCAACTTACAAAAGGCTCAGCACAAAATCACGGTGCCTCTGCAGAGACCTGCAATTTTTAGCAAAACCTGGACTAGTTTTGGTACTTATCTGCTGCCTATGGGAGGGAGTCCCTGCTTCTAAGGCACCTTTGGAGAAAGAAAATAAAAACGAAAATCCTTGCCTCCATCTCCATTAATGATGAAGGCTACAGATACACCAACGGGTTTTTTTTTTTTTTTTGCAGGTAGACATTTGACCTGACTTCTGTAACATGTCCTCTTCTTGTACCCATTGTATCTGCAAGATGTGCAGAAAAAAGCTGCCGAAAGGTTGTAATTTTTTAAAATGCATCAGTAAGCACAAGAGAGTGTCTCTAAAACACCACTCTGCTCCTGCCTGCTTCACTCCTGGTCCATGCAGGCCATGTTTGCTGAGCTCTCAGCCAAACTAAAGCAGTGGATCTGGCCAGCAACAGCTTTTATGTGAAGGGTGTGAATGCTTTTTCAAGGCGAGACTGGAAAAGCACCCTGGTGTTTCCCCAGTCATTGAAGTCTCCATGCATACCTACAGCCACTGCTGGCCTAAGAAAAAAATTCACCGTGCCCCTGCCACTGCAGGATCCCACCCCTGCAATGCAAGGGTTCAGCAAAACCTTCAGGTCTCAACAAAGAAAACAAAATAAAACACCACCCAAAAGAAAAAAAAGAAAAAAAAAAGAAAAAGAAAGAAAAAGTAAAGTAAAAAAAAAAAAACAAACACCTAGGAAAAAAGAAAGTAAAAAAAAAAAAAAAAAAAAAAAAAAAAAAAAAAAAAAAAGGCAGTGCTGAAGATGATCCCCAAATACAAGGAGCGTCCCTGATTTCAACAGCCTTCAGCACAGGCCAAAGAAGTGCAAATTGCTGTGGACAGAGCTGGCAGCAAAGTGCTCACCAGGAGGAACTGAGTTCTCACTTTCCTGGCTGAGAGCTGTAAATCACAAACCAGCTCCGATAGTGTCAGCGCTTAAGGCTTTCATTCGGTGACAGGAGGGAAAAGCAGGGTGTCTGTACGGGAGGTGCACTGACAAAAAGTAGCGATCCAAAACCTGCATGTACCTCAAAGCCTGAGAAAATCAGAAATTAGTTTCCAGATAGAGGACAGACACTGCAACAGGCTTCAGGCAAAGAGAAATCTACTGGATGCCTGCCCTGCTGTGAGTATCTCAGCATCGCAGGAGATTTCATGGATGAATACACAGGGCAAATATAATACATGGCTTATTTATAATGACACCCATAAAAAGCCTGCTAGTCTGAAGATAAAGGAGGCCTTGAATCATAATCTATTATGCTGCACCCTAGTTTCATTGCTTATTAAATATACTGCTTATGATATACAAATTACTTTAAAAAGTTATTAAAATGTTACAACAACAGAAGTACTAAGTGAATTCAAGTTTCATGCATGACTTTGCAAGAAAAAAAATTGATTTTAGGAAGGTTCAGATGACATTTAACCAGCATGGCAATGCTCCAATGCTCTACCACTGCTAACAAGTGCCAGCAAATTTTAAAGCCGTAATTTCATCATGCAATTAAATTTATCTTTGTTTCAGAAAAACAAAAACAAACAAAAAAAACCCCCCAACAAACCAAAGAAAATCAAAATTACCACCCCTTGCCAACATGAAAAAATAAATCCAGGTGATACTGTGCTGAGGCAAAAAGTCACTACCACATCCAGAAGTACAATTATCTGAAGCCAGAGCTTTTTGCAGATGCCTTCTGTGTAGCTCACACCCTGTGTGCAGAGCTCACTGGCAAATTCTGGCAAACTCTGGCCCAGCTCACTCAAAGCCTCCTTTGAGACCAGAAGAGATAATGACATTCATTGAAACCAGACTTGATTGTTCAACACTTGCTCTGCACACACAGATGATGTTTGGTTTTGGTCACTATGAGAAAAAAATATACAATATTGTCTCCATTAAAAAAAATCTAATGCAAAGCGTAAACTTGTAGGATTTTAGCAGCAATTTACTGTCCTTCATAAAGTGAAACCAGAAATTGATTAAAAGGAATGTTTTCATCCATCCCATTAAAAATACTAAAATATCATGGGAAGCAGCTGCTTAATGCACCACAGCAAAATTTTGGTCAAAAAATTAACTCAACATGGGGAGCACTGCAGCAGACAGATCAGATTCAACATTTTCTGGTAATGCAAATATGTGCAACTCTTATGTACAGCTTCTGGACTTATAAAACAATGAAGAGTTAAAAAATTGTGTAAAGTCACGTTTGGAATTAAAAAAAAAAAAAAAAAAAAAAAGGTTTCATCCAACCCATTTGAAGATGCTTTGGTATGTCAAAAGAGGCCTTTTTGTTGTTGCTGTTGTTCACTGAAACTTTTAGAAAACCAGGAGATAAAAAGCATCAGTGAGGCCTGATGTCCTGGGCAAAATAGGCAAGGTCTCTCTTTTGTCTTTGATGTTAGCTTTTTGGTGAGCCAATATCCACTGTGATCTTTGTATACAGAGGGTACTTGTCAGTTCTTAACACCTTGTAGGACAGTGTGTTTAAGCCATCAGAGTTCATTGTCTCCCTCGTATGGGCAATTCGGTCAAACCTGTGGAAGGAGGAGAGGGAACAAAGAACAAAAGGAAAAGAAGTGTTAAAACTACACGAACTTAGCCTGACACTTCTAAAGGCAACATCTCCGGTGTTTTAAGAAGAACAGGTCCCATAAACTCTCAGGTTTGGCCAGCCAGCCAGACCAGTGCGAAAACGCAGGCCTTTGGGGTCAAATTTTAGCCAGGAAAAAGCAGCCAAGCTTTTTAATCACCCAGGTCCTTTTCAAGGTTAGAACTGGAGCACAGTTTCTCCAAGGACAAGCTGAAAAGAACTGCTGGGAGCTTAATTTGATACATTTCAGAAATAAACAAAAACAAAAAACCCAAAAACAAGCAAACTAACAAATAAGGGCGTTTCTGCCTTAGTGAAATGTTGGGGAAAAGGTCTGCGATGAAGTGATTTACTGGCGAGGGGAAGAGGCAGCTTAGAGCCGTGAGCCCGCAGCGGGACGGGGTGGACGCACCTCTCAGGGTTGGGTTCGTTCTTCCTGTCCCGGGAATGCCGAATCATCCTGCACTTCCCAATGATGGCATCTGGGCGGGATATCCTCATGCCTTTAAACACCAGCCTGAAAAAAACAAATACACTGAATACCTGTGACATAAAACAGATGCGGGGCACTCTTCCACAAATAACCTTTGGTTTATGTGTGTGTGCGTGCATCCTTTTTTTCCTCCTCCTTCCTTTAAGGTGTGTATGCAGGCTGGCTGACAGTGACAGGAAAAACCCAGTCGGCAAGTCAGCACGGGGAAAAGACATCCCCCTGCCAATACTAGGGATCTGATAATTCACCACACCCTCACCAGCACCATGGGCCCAATTCACCCTCCTCCAGGCTGCAGACTGGAATTTGAATGGGAGGCATCTAGTTTTTAACCCACCTGGAAAGGAGCCAGAACAGCATTCGTGGGGTTTTTTTGGTGTGAAAGATGCAAATGCTGGTAAAAACAAGTGAATGGTGGTGAAGCAGCATGGATGGACACACATGGTCAGTGCCACAATGGTCCCCGCTGGTACCTGCTGGGCAAGGGGAAGCCTGTCTTTGTTTGCAAAATCCCTGTAAGGGACCAGCAGTTCACTGTCAGCAATGCTGAAAAAGTACCCAGTTTCTTCCTCTTTGTGTCTCCCTTCTAATTTCTACATAGCATCTTCTGCTCCTCAAAACCCGAGTGCTCTAAAAAGAGAGGGGTACCACCTTTTTCAGAATGCCCTGCCCCACCGGGACTTGCTTGTATTAAACAAAAACGCTGAAACTCAGAAACTTTTTATGAAGACCCTTACTGAAGCTCAGAAGAGCATGGCAAGCCTGGAGAAGAGACCATGCAGAGTGGTTTTGCCATCAAAAAACATCAAGAGGGCTTCCCAAACCTAAGTCCCCACAATGATTTCTCGCAGCGACCACCCTGGGGGCTTCCCCACAGTAACTGCCCTGGGGACATGAAGCTGTAAGGTAGAACAACTCCACACCCACTTTCTGCCCCCCTTTTCAGGCAGGGATGGTCCCAGCCTGCCTTGTGCAAACACCTTCCTCTTCTCCTGCAGTTCTGAGCTTTGCTCAGCTTCCTGCCAGGCAGGAAGTGGCAGCTTACAGTGTTATTTAGAGTCACTGTAGGACAAACGAAGTTCTCCTGGGAACAAAAGGTTTTGCTACCAGGATGCAGACTCAGGCTGGGTCAAAATCTTTTCCCTGCACCCTGCTGTGCACCCCAAGTCCACTTCCTTTGGCCAGTGTGAGGAGGCCCCTAAGTGAGGAGGCTGCTCCAACCAGCACCATGGCCTTGATGCCTACAAGGCTGCACAGCAATCAGACGATGCACATGTGAGCTGAGGGTGAGATATTTCCAGCCAGACCCACTGCCCAGCACGTGGTGGGAGCTATGAAAAGGGGTGGCAGCACCCAGCAAGAACATGCTTTTGCTGATCGCCCACATATCACATCAGTCCCCCACCTAGATGGGAGGCTCCCACAGCTGGGGTGAAAAGACACCCTGCACCCATGAATACTCGGGCAAGAGCAGCAGGTCTGTGCTCATCCCCACCCTGGAAGCACTTTGGATGGTAGGGCAGTAGCTATTTACCTGTTGTAAATGTCGTCATCTTCACCACCCCAGCCCCAGTAATTATTTGGGAACCCATTGATCTTTGTGAACTGCTCTTTGCTCAAGGCAGACACACCTCCAAAATACTGGTTGTAAGGCAACCTGGAAGCAGAAAGATAAGGCCATTAGAGGAGAAGAGGTGTCAGCCAAGGAACAGCCTGCCTGTCCAAAAAAGGGGCTGCTGCTGCCCTTTATCCCAGCCCATAGTGAGCCTGCATCAGCTGCAGGGTACCTCCCTGCAGTGAGGAACAGCACGTGTTTTGGTGTCCTGGACTTGCCCAAGGCAGAGGGTGCTGGTGGGCCCAGTCACAAATATAGCTGGCAAGTATTTTGCAACTGGTTAACAGCTGCAGTCCTGCACTAAGAAGTATACTGAAAGGACAGGCTGGCGAGATGCCCATCACCTTGCATGGTGACATGCATACCCTGGGAGTGAATCATCAGAGGTGCCACAGAGATTTCTCTTCCTGCAGCTCTGCTTCTCAAACTGTGCTGGCAGGGTGACCAGCTCTTAACAGGGGACGATTCACCAGGCAACCAGGTACAGGTGAATTTCAGAACCACAGCACCAGGAGAGGGCCCATGCAAGGATTACCAGGACCTACCACAGACCCTGCCTGTTCTTCAACAAGCAGAAGAAACCCCTAGGACCCCCATTTTTGCTCTAAGCTTCACCTGGGTACAAGAAAACAATCACAGCTGCTACAGTGCTGATCGTGCTCAGAGAAGGGCTTGAGTCTGGAGCAGAGCCATGCAGGGGTCTTGCCACCAATGCCACTGTTGTATCTTTAGCAGTAATGGCCACCATAGGGTCACATCCATTTTTCACTGCATAGACAAGCTTTTGAAATCCCCTTGAGGATTTGGGGTAGGAGAAAAAAATAAAGGAAAAGCAAGAATTTGTTTTCAGCAGGCTGCTGAGCCCGAATGTGTGCTGAAAGGCATTTCTTTCTGTGTTCTTCCCAGATAGCAGGGCAGGTTTCTCTGTGGCCCAAAATTGAACAGCCAAAAATATTTCTTTTGCTCTTAAAATAGCAACTGATGCAATCTTTTTAAAGCTGCACATAATTCTCACTCTGAGACAGTCTCACTTTTCAGACTGGGTGGAAACACTAGCCATCTTCCAACTTCCAGCCTGAAACACAAGAAGGGATACGTGGACATCTGCAAAATGACGGGCTCTTGTTTTTTTTCTCCCTCGCCCTATGTTTCACTTTCCAGAAGCTGTGAATTTTAATAAACTGCTCAGCTGCGTTTCTCCCCCTTCCTCCCCTCCAGCCCATCCTGCTCGCAGGCACCCGCTCCCTGCAGGGATGCACACGCCAAGACAGGCTTTTGCCAGAGACATTTTCCCATGCTTTCAGTGGTGGGCGGGGAGGTGTAATGCAGTGCCTGCTCTGCTAGGCTAAGGGCAGTATTAGGAGCAAAATCCCCCTCCAAAAGGCGTCTCACCGAAATCCAAATTTATCCATGGATACAGAGAGGTGCCGTGGCTGGCTGTAACATTTGTAGGTGTTCCTGTCATCCATTGGGATGAGGTCTACGTCACTAAACACAAAGCAATCATAGTCATACTCTTTCAAAGCCTCCGTGAATCCTATATTCAGCAGTTTAGCACGGTTAAATTCTTCTTCTCCATCCTAGTTTAAAAACAAACAAAACCAGTTAAGTGACTCAAATTTTACAGTTGACATCAGCAGTTTCTTACCTGCCTCTGGACGCCAGTGTCACTGCATGACACTGCCGTGCCTGCCGAGGACCCGAGCACCCCCCTCCAGGGGTCCCCCTCCTCTGCCCTCCCCACCTCACGCCTGTGGGACCACGGGTCCCTGCCAGCTGCCAACCGTGGGGCAGCCGGCACAGCTGAGGAAAAGCTGGACCTGCCTCAGCTCCCTTCTTTTGGGTGGCAGGCTCCAAGGGTGCAGGATGCCCTGGAAAGGGAACGGTGCTCGCGGTTTGGGACATGGCTGTGACACCCAGCCTCGTTTAGGGGACAGCAGGCTGGTGCAAGCTGCCCCCTGCAAGGGCCACAGCTCAGGCACCTTCTGCTGCTGCTGCTGCTGCTGCTATGCACAGCCCCTGCTTTGCTGCCCCCCCCGCCAGCTGCTGCATGGCAGGCAACACCATCTATATGTTGAGGGCCTCGCCAGGAAAACGACACCATGAGGTGTCAGCCGTGATGGGAAGGGCCTGAAAAGAGCTGACCCAGCAGCAGAGCACGTTTATCCCAGGACGGGTGCAGTTCATGAAGGGAGCTGCAGAGAGCAAGGATACCGTGTGCTCCTCGCTGAGCAACAGGATGCCCCAGGAGAGATCAGGTTGGCCTCTCTCGAGCAGAGATGTTTCAAAAGCACACACATCGCTTTGAACACAAGTACAGGCTTGCAAATTGCTTGAGCACTTCAAAAAACCCAGCAGGATCATACCCACAAACCCAGGAATGCCAGTGGTATACCAGCAAGGATTTCCAATCCAGGACAAAGCTTTGCAGCAGCAGCTTCAAACCCAAACCCTGTGCAGGGCAACAGAGCAGGCAGAAGGGACCTCCTAGGTCATTTGTGAAAGAAGCTGAAGTTTCTTCCCAGCCTAGAAAGCAAGACTGCCAAATCTTTTCTCTTATACCACATTCCACCTTTTCCCCTTTATGCCCCCTCAGAGCAGTGTCAAGTCAAAGGACTCCCCTGCTGTGCAAATCACCCCCTCTCCCTGGGGTACCTGCACCCTGCCTGGGTGGAATCAAGGACAGATAAATTATTGTGCTCAAGGAGCAGAAGCTTAAAAAAAACAAACAACCAAAAAAAAAACCCAGCCAAACCCACACTGTCTCTCAAATGGCTGCTCAATAATCAGTTTGGAAACAGTTCAGTCCAGACTGGGTAAGGGACCTGTGGCTAGAAAGCCAACAGAGGTTCTTCAAACAGTCACAAATACCTTTCAACTAAAGGTTTTAACATGCAAGTGTCAAACCAAGGTTTTCAAAAGCATTCATCACCTGCCTCGGGCGTAAATTACTTCACAGGGAGGAGTGAGCTTTCGTGGAGGAGGATCTGAGCGAATTCTCAGCACCCTCACCCGAAACAAAAGGGTTCACGCAATAACTAAGGTGGTGGGAAGGTGATCATCATGCATAAGCAACAGCAGTAAAAAACGTCTGCGGAGAAAATTAAGGCATGTCGAACAAAGAGGCTGAGGAAAGGGAGTGGCTGAGGCTGTGGGATCAGAGGGTTTTCTTCCCGCCAGCAAAGGGGCCTTGCCCAGTCTCAGCTGTGGAGTGCTCCTCAGGTCCCACAGCACCAAACCCAGGGCTGTTCCACAGTCCTAAGTAGGGACTGGTGCGAAGTGGCATGTGCTAACACCTCAAGGCATCTGCTGAGTCCAGTCTAGGGGACTGTACTTATTCCACAGCCTTCAGCTTCTGTTTTCATAATGAAATTTCAAGGTAAAGGGCACTTTGAACCGATTCTGTTACCAGCAAAGGCTCAGCCATAATTAACCCATGCCCTCAGGTAGCCTCTAACTCCTCTGGGTGACACGGATTAACAATGCTACCAGGACATGTGCTTCTAAACTTCTCTCCAAACACTGCCAAACGACAAACACATGACAAAACATGGGCCCTGCCCCTCTCCTCTCAAACGGGCACAAAGCTTCACACTATGGGATTCAAAAGGCTTGGGGGGGGGGGGGGGGGGGGGGGGAGGCGGTGAATAATCACAACCAAAAAAAGAGAAAGAAAAGCCCCTCTCCAAGCTGTTTTTTGGTATATCTACAGTTAGCAGACAGCAGACCTTGCAGTAATGTTATTGGTAGTGACTCTTTGGAGGGCAGAAGCCTGGTTTTCCGTCCCAGAAGTTATTCAGGGCTTTAAAGCATGCAGTGGCAATAAAAAAAAAAAAAAAAAAAAAAAAAAAAGACTTGACAAGAGGTTTTGCTTTTTTCCAGAAAGCTGTTTCTGTACTTAGGGCAATGTAGAAGCACTGGTGAGCTTGCAGTATCTCAGAGTCAAATCTAAAATCTCAACCTTGCTGCATGCTCCCATAATTTGAAAGAAAAATTAAAGGAACAAAAAAAAAAAAAGAGAGAGAGAGAACTGGAAAATCTCCTTTTTTGTGTGCTGCTGTTCCTTCCAAGTCCACACAGGGCACAGCACCAGAGGTAAGCCTCAAAGAGAGCACATAAAGCAAAACTAAAATATCAAGCCCTTGCCTCTGCTTGGCAGCTCCTCATTCCATGAAGGCTCCCTGTTACTCATCACAAGGAAATGGATCAATTTCAACTTGCTTGGACAAAGAAGCATCATCCTGAGGAGATGGGCACTTCACAGTGGACTGCTGTGTTGACAGTGCAGTCAAGTTCTAGATGTAGCCTCCATGCTTATTTCCTAGGCCTTCAACCACAAAAGATGTAAACCAAGCATGTTTTTGCAGATTTTTTGTTTGTTTTTTTCCCCCTGACATTTTTTCACTTAAATTCTCTTGTCCTGAAACTTAACCCATGTCTGAATTCAGTGCAGGGACCCAGCACACATTTCCAGCTCCTGATTTTACTGTCTCTCCCAGCATGTCCAAGTCCATCTCCATTCCCTGGTCCACAAGAGACTGTCTGAAAGAGCAGAATCTGTTGCCTCAGCTCTGCAGAGTCTTACAATGACTCTTCATCAAAGATGAACAGCTTAAACCAAACAACATCCAGACTTCCTACTTCCCAACTCTTCACTGAATTGGATATGCTCTGCCAGACCTACCAAAAAGATACCACCTCTTTTTAGTGCCAGACAGAGAAAACTAACATTTTTGGAACTATCACTCAAGCTAAAAGGCCTGCAAACCAGCAAGGAGGCACCATTTGTCCCAGTTTCGCCCTGCCTCCCACTTGCATGTAGGATGCAGCTCTGTGATGGCTCTTGCTGACAGCACAGCAGTGAAGGGTACCTGTGGCCTTTCTCTCACCTGGAACCTAAATTCACCAAGTCTTGGGGAGGGTACATGTTTTTGTCTGGCTGGGAGAGCCATCACTTCCAACAGGAGGTTGGTGGGGTGACCCAAGACAGCCTGCACGACATGTGCAATGTTCACACAGAAGTCCACACATCAGTTGACTTGAGCATATAGAGACAGATTTCCAGGACCATATGGAGAGACACCAGGGGAACACTTTTCTATTTCTCTGCCAGAGGGTGTTTAGAAGCCTCAGCATCCTTACATCATTCAGCAGGAGAGAGCAGCTGCAGGGGAAATTCACCTCCCACATCACTGCAGGGGAATGCAGGAGCCAAGTACAATTCCTTCCTTTGCCCACATACCTGGGGGGTCCTGGTAACCCCTGCAATGTAAGGTAAGGAAGCGCGATGCCCCAGTCACTCTGCACTCACACATACACATACTCTGGAACATTGTTACTCAGGAAATTGCAGGTAACACCAGGGGCCAGTGGAAAACTGTTGAACAACGTCATGGTTTTCAGGGAATTTGCTAAAATCTCCCTTTTCCCAAACTTCAGTCTGGCTGTATAGCTGAACAGCAGCCATCATTTCTAGACTTCAGCACCCAGGACTGAGGGAGATACCACAAATTTCCTGCTGCCTTCTCATATGATGAAGCCAAGCTTGCATGGCATCAAACAGGTGCTACAAAAAGCACTCCCAGACACATGTCCTCATCTCAGATTTGTCTCAAAGACACTGCAACTTCCACTCCATGCTTTGCTTTTGGGTTTTACTGGGGGCAGGGTGTGGAGGCTAAAGCACCATACATATTTTCCACTGGCTCCTGTTACACCCCAGACATTTTACAAACATCATCCCCCTTACTTCAGCCAAGCCCTCTTGTGAGGCATTCAGGCACGCAAGAACAGCACAGTGGAGACAGGAGGGACTGGTGATGGGAACACATTGCGCTGAAAGGAAGAAGTTTGACATTACCAGTGCAGCAGTAGCAGGGCTCAGAGCTCCTCTTTCTTTCTATGAGATGCAGAGCACAGAAGAGCACGTAGGCAGCGTGTGTAAGAATCAGATCACAGAGTAATTCTCCTTGCTTCAGTGATTGCTTTGCTATAGACAGGATTAACAAGTAAAGGTAATATTTCCCCACTAGAAGGAAAAATAAAATAAAAAAGAAAAAAAAAAAAAAGAGGGCAGATGCAATGGGAAGGACAGACAAGAAAAAGAGAAAAGCAATTGTCAAGACAGCAGAGAAATAAGACCATTTTCCTACTGTACTTCTGTCAGAATTAATGTATTTTCTGCAACTCTTTTTGTTCACTGTTCCCATTCACCCTTGAGAGATGCATGCAGTGTCTTTACTACTACTGACCACTCTGCCTCTTCCAGACACAGCTTGTTAGAGGCATGCAGAAGGAGCATGTTTATTTTAAAAATCAGGTTGTCTTATTGCGTCTTATATACGTCTGACTGCTGGGTGTGTCCAGGACATACATGTCCTTGTGCTGGATGTCACTGCCACCGCAACTTTGCTCAAGGGATGTTTATGAAACAAATATTTGCTTCAGTAACTTTTGTGAAGGTTACCTTTAGAGCACACAGAGAGCCCCACAGCCCTAGCACTGGAGGACAGAACCAGAGAAGAGAAGCTAGCAACACAGGGCAATGCAAGCCAGCATGCACCATCACAGCAGCAGCAGGAACTCCAAATGGGCTTTGGACACTCTGTCTTTACCATAAAGGAAGCACAACTTCAGGTAATCAAGGCCCATTTTTTCTTTACCCTAGAACACCACTGATGGAGAAACACAGACCTAGCTTCACTGCTGGCTCTGGAGATGGCTTCCCTCCCACAGGTGGTGCCCCTGGACCACGGTGGGCAGCATTCCCTGGACTGCAGCAGAGCTGCACAGGATCACAGAATCACTGCTGGAAGTTGCACTGCAGCCTCAGTTCCCAGCCACGCCGAGGAACAGGAGGCATCCTGCTCTGCCACCTGCACCCCAGTGACTGCTGGGGATGGTGGCTCAGGCAACCTCGTGGCACCACCAGGAACTCACGCAGACAAATGCTACACATGCAAGGAAATGAAGCCTGAAGGACAAGGGACTGGCCCTGTGTTGCTAGCCCACAGTGGCACCAGATGTTCTTTGCCTGACATAGGAAGCATCTCCTCCCAGGGCTTAATTTTAGGGCAGAGGGTGCCAGTCCATGCGCTGCAGAAATCCCTTGGCCACCAGGCCACAAGCAGAGTCAGCCACAGGTACTGGAGCATCTTGGCTGCTGTGCTTGGGAGCTGCTGATAATTCCCCACAAATCACTTTTACCCAGACCCCTGGCACCCTGGAAATGAGCTAAGTAAGAGGAATAGTAGTAATGGAGTATTGGCTTTCTCTCTAGAAAAAGTTTCCTCTTACTTTCAATTCCGTGAGGAAATTCATTGCTTTTATTTTAAATAGTTACAGTGTTCAATACACACCAGCTGAACCGCAGATTTAAGGAGTCACATCTAAAGAAGCATGTTACTTCATCTCAGCTTTTGC